>NC_059221.1:32632640-32932640 GCF_020615455.1 Coregonus clupeaformis | reverse complement strand
TTACTATTGCTGGTGGACAATTGAATGCGTTCAAATAAAGTTTTTACATGTTTGAATCACGTTTCTTTGATTACAGTTCTATATGTACTGTTTAAGACATTTTAATTTTTGATCTGTGACAATTATGTTCTGCTCGCTCAAAGTCACACTTGCAACCTCTCAAGTTTACTTTGCGCTCTCGGCGGGCCTGTGCCCTTCTGGGACACGTCCTGACCTCTGCTCGGGCGACCACATTTCTTGTCGCCTCTGTTTGCTCGCGCAATGATGTTTCATCTTGCTCGCGCGCGCCATCTAGTGCTCGTTTATTTATTGAATTGGATTTGACACCATACCGGCGATGCTGTAGAAGTGATCATGAACCAGTTACGCACCCTGAGGATATTGCAACATTCTGTTTGTGCTGTTGGCACGCTATGTCACAATATGAACTGTGGTCTGCGCTTGCCGTTGTTACGTTTGTATTATTATTTTTTTTGCGTCTCTGACGAGTCAAATCGTTACATTGAATCTTTCTGACCGTTGAGGAGTACTGCACTCTGCCTCTAGGTTGTGTCATTGATATACATTTAGGTTGTTTGGTGCACACTGCTCTCACACGGATTCCAAAGATTTGTATAAATAAGCCAAGATAGACCACAGCCTGTCGTATCCAATGGGAACAAATTAAACATAGTGGGTCAAACAAGCAAGGAGGTGGGTAGAGCCAAGCACGAGCTAGCGATATCCTATTGGCGCGTTCTGGCATGTATTTGCATATTTCCGTTAGGGAACGCCTATTATGTAAAGTGCATGTGTGAAATAACTCAATTTGCCCTTGCATTCCTTCTAAAGAAAGCAATTTCTTACAACTTTGTCAAAGGGTAAACTCTATTTGACGTAGTACACTCTGTTCGTAATAGATTCTAGTTTGGGAAACAGAAAATTATATTGAAATCAAATCTTTCCTCGATGATAAAATTAGCAAAATGTCAGCCAAAATCCATCTTGCTCCATTTTATTCCCACTGCCGGACACTGGGCTTCCTCTCATCACCATATGGTAGCGAGTGGAAACGCCAACCGGATGCTTCACATTTATACATCCGGTGAAATATCTGGCTCTTTGTTCTATCTGCGCGGAAGCTCAAAAACAGTCAAAATGGCTACGACCATGTCATGGGGATCATATCTCCTCATTCATGTAGTAATATTTTCATGGTATGTCTTTACCTTATCGGCGAATTGCTCATTGAAAATCACAGAGGGCCACCCAGGAGCTAAAACATATGGAGGCCGCTGGAAATATCTGACTTTCCTCAATCTGGTGAGTGTGGTTGGTGGCTACTCTTGGTTGTTAACATCGAGGGCGATGCAAACGAAATGTCATTGAATGGGACCTGCAGTAGGCAAAAAAAAACGGCACTATGTTAGAAATCGTTTCCATATCTGCGCTATTGTATTACCCTACATCATTTTGGACCTTCCTGTGGCTTCGAGCCAAGTGAGACAATTATATAATTGCAATGCTGTGTTTATATAGCCATGTTGCTAGTGCCGGTGTCCTAAGTAGTCTAACCATTTCTGCATAATTTCCCCAAAGGTTTTGCAGACGGTGTTCTTCGGACTCGTTGTTTTGATTGACATTATCCACCTGATATTGCCATCCAAAAGTTTGAGGTGTGGTGTACCTCTCCTCCTAGTGAAATTAAGAGACACCATTTTCACCATTTGGGCTTTTCCTGTTGGGACAGTAAGTGCCTTTAATGTCTATATTTATATTTTGTGTGTGCGCACATTTGACCACATTTATGAGGTGTATAAGCTACAGTACATCTAAACTATGCTATTACTGATAACATGTTTTGTATTTGGACATAATAACCAATTTTCTCTTCATCTCTAATCCCCAGTTTGTGTTCTTGTCCTTCTGGTTGATATATCACTACAACAGAGAGCTGGTGTTTCCAACATTTCTAGATGACATTATTCCTATCTGGTTGAACCATGCTATGGTAAGTGTCACAATCATGTGCACAAACTGCACATGGTGGACTTTGTACCGACTGTGTGATCCCAATGTATTCAATTAAAGATGGGGCTGTATCCAATTGGCTGTGCTGGTCAGTGGCTTTGTATCACATGGCTCTTTGAAGAGGTCATGTTTTAGTAATTCAAGGGTAGAGTTTTCTGAATAGGATTATAGTCAGATTCACTTAGCTTTGAACAGTCTCTGATAATTCAATTATGGTTGCATTGCATATTAATTAATGTAGCCAGTCACACAGCAATGTAGTGTTGCCAGTGTTTTCCAACCAACTGAGCCATCGAGACAACATTTCAGAGCTACACAAGCTTCATTAGTAATCTGTAAGTGCACAGTGGACACACCTCTCACTCTGTGGCCTCTGTCTCCACTACACCTGTACAGTACACACCTCGTCAGTTTTACAATTTTAATAATAATAATATGCCATTTAGCAGACGCTTTTATCCAAAGCGACTTACAGTCATGCGTGCATACATTATTTTTTTTTGTGTATGGGTGGTCCCGGGGATCGAACCCACTACCTTGGCGTTACAAGTGCCGTGCTCTACCAGCTGAGCTACAGTAGCATACCTTGTCAGAACTGGTTTTAACCAGTTGCGAGCTGTACAAAAGTCTAACAGACACTTGCTGTAGATGTTTCACAAGCAGGCAGTGCTGAGTACATAATGGCCTGACCTCTTCCTCTATTTCTCCAGTCTATCCCATTGTTTCTCAATCTTTTCCAGGGGGTGCATGTTTTTAGTTCTTGCCTAACACTAACATGACTTACCCTTTTTTATGTGGCCAAAATGCATCAACACATGCAATGGACTATTACACATTGTTACACTTGGGGCTATGATGGTAGGGTTGGTTTCTGTCATTCTTTATTTCAGTCATGTCTTTAATCTCTGTTTACAGCATACTGTCATCCTGCCATTGGCGCTGTTGCAGATGTATATTCAGCCTCATAGATACGGCAGCAAGATGAGAGGCATCCTAGGTCTGGCTGTCTTAGCTGTTCTTTATCTGGGATGGTAAGTAAGGTTCTATCAATCACATGAAGTTGTTGTGGTTTGACGAAAAATGCTCTGTGTTTCTTCGAGGCCGTCTCTCTTACTCCTCCACTCTCCTTAACTGAATGTTATGATACTTTTAACAACATTTTGACATCTTCCTATAACCACGCTATTTAATTCCCCCCACCCCTCAGGGTTCTGTGGGTGCGTCATGCGGCTGGTATCTGGGTGTACCCCATCATGGAGCGCCTGAATTCTGTGGGCCTGGTGATATTCCTGGGGGTGTCGAGCATCACCATGGCCCCCCTCTACCTGCTGGGGGAGAAACTCAACCACAAGATCTGGAGGAGCACTGCCGTATCCGCAGGTGGGACAGCTCTCCGACTGTATGACAGGAAAGGAGAATAACCACACACTGTTTAGATGGACCAACCATTTCAATGTAGCAGTGTTTCTCTCCTAGAGTGCCACAAGGCCTTTGAATTTGATTTGGCAGGGTGTCAGAAGAGGAGGTTACCTTTGGTGTGTCAGTGTGTTGTTCATTAACTACTCTCTACTCTCGTTCTCTCTCTCTGAAAGGACCTCAGAGAAAAAAGAAGAAATAAGTGTGTGCTGGCATGTAAGCTGAGCGCCACAGAGGGGATCAGAGAGGAAAGACAGACAGGACACAGTACCCCCAGCACTGGTCACCTCATCCAAAAGAGACTGGTGGATCTCTTGGTGAAGGTAGAAGTTGCCCCTAGTCACAGATCTAGAATCAGATTACCTTACCCTCAGTCCTATTAATAACATTAGGATTAAACATCTATATCTTATCCTGTATCAATAGTTCGAGTCAACTTTTACCTGCTCAGTATCTCTCAGGCAGCTCTCAGGCAGTGGGCATTATGTGCTTCTATGGTCAGAGGCCAAATTATTTTAAGATTAAATTCAATAATTAGTCTTCATTTACGCCACCACAGGATATTGTGCTGTGTCACAGTGAGATAACAGCTCAATATAATATTTTATATTAAGTTGATCCTTATTGGTTGAGTTAAACCATATTGTTCTCTCACCCTCCATGGAGTAGACTTGCGCTGGCATAGTAGAATAAAATGACAGTATAAATACATTTTGTGATTCATTACCTTTATCATGATGCTGTTTCACTTGATACGGTACTGTTGGTTGTGAAAGGCACAGTTCCTTATGTGCACTTGTTATTTTACCTTTTGAATTCATGCTTATACTGTATGTTCACTTTTAGAACACTATGATTCCTTATGTAACTTGGAGGGACGTAAGACCTTGATCAAATTAAATTAAAAGAGTTGAATTATATACATTAATGTGACTCCTTTTATTAGGGGAAATAGTTGACATATTGCAATCTGAGCTGCTTTATGACCAAAGTGAGGATTAATTATATTTTACTGCTCTGGAATCCTTGCCTGTCACTGCCATTTGTAGCCAGGTGATGGAGCCATAAGGTCAATGTTTCTCCTCTGCAGGCAACCAGGGTACTACCCCCCGGGCTATCGGAAGGTACTACAAGCCTTGTCCACTAGTCTGCCGCAGGGCCTTTACCTGAATCCAACTGAGTGCCAAGCAGAGGGTCATCGGTTGACGGGTGCCATTTTTAGAGTCTATGTTATAACTTGACCGGGGGGGGGGGGGAATACTCTTTAACCACAAAGGCCATTGAGCTGGTTTTTGTTTACCTACTGAAAACGTTCAGATCTAGATTAAGTGTCAAGAGGGAGGGACTAGAGATTGTTTCTAGACGTTAATTTAGTTATTGTGTCTGTCCCTGGTTAGGCCTGCCTGGACAGCTGTCCCACACTATGATCTCATTCATCCGGCCAGGCTAATCTTCTCAACAGCATCCTCATCCAGAGGCCATGTATCACCCTCTATTATGTAACACTCCTACACAATTTGATATCTGTACAAAAGAGTGTACAATTAAGCATTGTGTCCTCAGAGGATTCAACAAGACTGAAATACTAAGCTGATCAGATAATACCAGAGATTACAGTAACCTTAAATCCTTCATGAACAATACAATCAGTTAAGTGCAGGACTGTCAATCCACTAATCAATTTATCCTCCTTACCATGTCACACATTCATCAATCATCTGTTGCGAAAGCCATTGTTGGCAACACGTTCTACCCTACCAGAAGGTTCCATCTTACCTCAAGGAGGCTGGAGTTAACACTTTCCCTTCCCAATTACCATTCATGGTTGCAGAATGGCCTGAGATGCGTCAGTGTCGTATCTTTTCCTTCTTAGACGTATCCATAATCATCTTTCAAGTACCTCAGGTAAGCAAATCATGATCGAACTTGACACTGTGCTTCCTATGTCATTCAGGTCCTGCCCCTTACCTGAGTAGGGTAGAGACGATCTACTCTACAGTGTCTGAACCTGGATATCACAGTCATTGATAGTTGCTTCACTTTGGTTGTTAATCCCATCAACAAATAAGTAAATGTACCATAGGATTTTTGTGTGTAGGATTGATATACAGTGCAGCATAGCACCCTGAATGACTCCATGAGATTACAGTTAATATTTTGGTGTAAACATACTGTACATTGGATGTATTGATTTCTGATCACATGATATCTCTGGATGATTGATCCGGAGACAGTAATGAAATGACAAACAAATGTTATCTCAGTGTGGTTATGAACTGAAGGGAGTTCAAATCTAGATGGTCAGAGATTACCAGTCATTTTTGCTCTATTGTGAATTTGAGTGGCCACTGGGGCTTTTGCCTGTTGAACCTATTTGTACAGTAATGAGATTAGTGGGTTAATCCAGGAGTCAGGAGGTACAGTACATGACTAAGGAGGAGAGGAGAGGAGTGTCCAGGGAGTTGTCTTAATGTCCAGAGCCATGCTACAGATCAATCTACACCTCCTCCTTTCTCTGACACCTTTCAATGGAGGCAGCCCAGGATGCTATATTCCCATGGGTCAAAATAGCTGTTCCTGGTGAGCTACATGGCACTGGCAGTCCAGAGATGAGCATAATGGATTCAGTGGATGGTGTCGTTGCCACACCCTCATTTACAGAGATAATCCAGGCTGATTAACTGAAGACCCGGGGTGGTGCAGGACTACTAAAGCTTAGAATGAAAGCATCTGTGCAGACTGCTGTCTGTGGGCATGTGGAGTCGTTTTATGTTGATGTCTGAAGATGCTGACGATCACTAGCTCCACATCCTTGTTGCTGCAGGTGTAAGTGCTGATTATACTTTATCTTACTATTTTGAGGTTGCTGTTACTTTGTTTGTTAATGTGATTAGGTTTTTATCTTAGACTAACCTGTGTGTGTGTGTGTCAAGGCACTGCCATGTCAGTGGAGGTCTGCCTGAGTATTCCGTCATCTAGTACTCCACCCTCAGACAAGCAGTGGAGTCCCCTACCTCTTCATGGAGTCAGGTATGCCTTTAATATATCATAGAGGATAATATAGCTAGTACTGTTAACAAAAATATTTGTTCAGTATGTATGAAAAGTTGAAATAGGTTGTTGTGTTGCTATTTCTACAGTAATTCAGTTACGTCTGGTGGAGTGTGCCAGACAGATTAGCTAGCTGTAAATGGCTGAACACCTCATACTTAAGCTTGACACTACTTCTTTACATTGTGAACACCTCATACTTAAACTTTACACTACTTATTTACAGTGTGCTAATCCAATCACAGATGTTGATTCTGCAGTTTGTTTCAGAAAGAAGAAACACTGTAGTGTATGCTTTACCTGTATGGTAGTCCATTGAAGTATCAGTTCTTTCCAAAATGTCTCCACAAGCAGACTGCAACATAAAATATAATTCTGAGCGCGAACTGCTGAGCTCAGATGGTTGAAGTGACAGAGGATGATATTCTACAAACACCACCATCCCACCACCCTTGATAACACCCCTCATCTCTCCTCTAAAACCCCCAATCCTCCCTGTGTCCCCCAGTCATGACCCCCCGGGCGAAGTACACGTTGGTCGGGGAGGTGATACGTCACGTCATCCCTTTGCCCACACAGTGCTCCATATGGTGTGGAGGTCTGAACTGCAAGTATGAGAACCCTGACTGCTGGAGCGAGGACAAGCAGGCCATCAAAGGCCTCTATTCCTCCTGGTAGGAATCAGAAAGGCTCTATGAAAATGTGTATGTTGAATGTAAATGGATTATACCCATAAGTTTAATGCAGAAACATGCCTTTCTTTTCAGGGTCACGGAGAACCTACTTGCCATGGCCAGGCCCTCTACTGTATTAATAGAAAAGTACAACATCATTGACCAATTTAAAAGGTAATTTAATAGACCTACTATTTCTGGGTTTGCTCTCCTCATAAATCAGTTCAATACAGCTAGTAAATATAAAATAATAGATGTGTGTATGTATGTGTATATATATACAGTGGGGGGAAAAAGTATTTAGTCAGCCACCAATTGTGCAAGTTCTCCCACTTAAAAAGATGAGAGAGGCCTGTAATTTTCATCACAGGTACACGTCAACTATGACAGACAAAATGAGAAAAAAAATCCAGAAAATCACATTGTAGGATATTTAATTAATTTATTTGCAAATTATGGTGGAAAATAAGTATTTGGTCAATAACAAAAGTTTCTCAATACTTTGTTATATACCCTTTGTTGGCAATGACACAGGTCAAACGTTTTCTGTAAGTCTTCACAAGGTTTTCACACACTGTTGCTGGTATTTTGGCCCATTCCTCCATGCAGATCTCCTCTAGAGCAGTGATGTTTTGGGGCTGTCGCTGGGCAACACGGACTTTCAACTCCCCTCCAAAGATTTTCTATGGGGTTGAGATCTGGAGACTGGCTAGGCCACTCCAGGACCTTGGAAATGCTTCTTACGAAGCCACTCCTATGTTGCCCGGGCGGTGTGTTTGGGATCATTGTCATGCTGAAAGACACAGCCACGTTTCATCTTCAATGCCCTTGCTGATGGAAGGAGGTTTTCACTCAAAATCTCACGATACATGGCCCCATTCATTCTTTCCTTTACACGGATCAGTCGTCCTGGTCCCTTTGCAGAAAAACAGCCCCAAAGCATGATGTTTCCACCCCCATGCTTCACAGTAGGTATTCTTTGGATGCAACTCAGCATTCTTTGTCCTCCAAACACGACGAGTTGAGTTTTTACCAAAAAGTTCTATTTTGGTTTCATCTGACCATATGATATTCTCCCAATCGTCTTCTGGATCATCCAAATGCAGTCTAGCAAACTTCAGACGGGCCTGGACATGTACTGGCTTAAGCAGGGGGACACGTCTGGCACTGCAGGATTTGAGTCCCTGGCGGCGTAGTGTGTTACTGATGGTAGGCTTTGTTACTTTGGTCCCAGCTCTCTGCAGGTCATTCACTAGGTCCCCCCATATGGTTCTGGGATTTTTGCTCACCGTTCTTTTGATCATTTTGACCCCACGGGGTGAGAACTTGCGTGGAGCCCCAGATCGAGGGAGATTATCAGTGGTCTTGTATGTCTTCTATTTCCTAATAATTGCTCCCACAGTTTATTTCTTCAAACCAAGCTGCTTACCTATTGCAGATTCAGTCTTCCCACCCTGGTGCAGGTATACAATTTTGTTTCTGGTGTCCTTTGACAGCTCTTTGGTCTTGGCCATAGTGGAGTTTGGAGTGTGACTGTTTGAGGTTGTGGACAGGTGTCTTTTATACTGATAACAAGTTCAAACAGGTGCCATTAATACAGGTAACGAGTGGAGGACAGAGGAGCCTCTTAAAGAAGAAGTTACAGGTCTGTGAGAGCCAGAAATCTTGCTTGTTTGTAGGTGACCAAATACTTATTTTCCACCATAATTTGCAAATAAATTCATTAAAAATCCTACAATGTGATTTTCTGTATTTATTTTTCTCAATTTGTCTGTCATAGTTGACGTGTACCTATGATGAAAATTACAGGCCTCTCTCATCTTTTTAAGTGGGAGAACTTGCACAATTGGTGGCTGACTAAATACTTTTTTTCCCCACTGTAGATGTGGCCTGAAGACTGTGATAAACCTGCAGAGACCAGGGGAACACGCCAGCTGTGGTCCCAACACACTGGAACCAGAGAGTGGATTCTCCTACCGACCTGAGGTGTTGATGGAGAATGACAGTAAGTTTATGACTTTCTCTACAATGAGGAAAACTAAAGAAGGCCAAGGCAAACATACAATGAGAATGGTTAAATAATGACTGTCCTTATACTCTAGTATATTTCTATAACTTTGGATGGAATGACTACGGGGTGGCCTCCCTCACATCCATCCTGGACATGGTGAAAGTTATGTCCTTTGCGATTCAGGAGGGGAAAATGGCTGTCCACTGTCATGCTGGTCTGGGAAGAACAGGTAATGTAGTATAGGACAAAAAGGTTTATGACAGTCACAGTAATCAAATGACTATGCTTTGTGGTCACGACTGACCATCACGCTGATGGTTTTGCATGTGTCTTCTCTCAGGTGTGTTGTTAGCGTGTTACCTGGTCTTCGCCACCAGGATGACCGCTGACCAGGCCATCGTGTTTGTACGTTCCAAACGTCCCAACTCCATCCAGACCAGAGGTCAGCTGTATTGCGTGCGGGAGTTTGCCCAGTTCCTGGTCCCCGTCAGGAGTATTTTCTCCTGTGCTGAGCCCAGGACTAACCCAGTGACCCTGTCCCAGTTCCTGACCCGCCAGGGACACATGCTGCACGGCTATGAGCGCCGGGAGCTCAGGCACCTGCCCAAGATCATCCAGGTGATCTGCAAGCTGCTGCTGGACATCGCTGAGCACTCTCAGGTCATCGAGGAGGACATGCTGGACATCCCTGACATGACGGCCGAGGAGGAGATGGAGTTTGAGCGCTACCGCGACTTTGGCTTCACCAAGGGTAGCTTCGGGGGAGGCAGCATGGGGGGCCAGCCCCGCTTACCGGGACCCCCAACCAAACACCGACACGCCAACGAACCGGCCCTCTTCTACCACCGCAAGAGCCTGAGCTACAGCGAGTCGGACCTGCAGAGGCTAGGCTGTGAGCTCCATCTGCTGACCCAACCTCTCTCCAACTCTCTGTCCTCTAGCAACGTGCCTGTGGCCTGTTCTCCCTCCCTGAACTCCCTGCCTAGAACCCTGGCCACAGGCAGCCACGTCACCACCACATACAGCTCCCAAAATGGATCCCTCCCCCATGGGTCCCTCTGGGAGCAGAAGAGCCTGGCGGAGGGATCCCCACTCCTAAAGAAGAGTCAGAAAGCCTGCCAGCGCAGCGAGTCCGAGTGCCACCCCAAGCAGAAAACGTTTGGCAGCATGTTGTTAAGCTGGAAGAAGAAGCAGAGGGAGAAGTTAGCAAACAATGGGAATGTGTCTCAGATAGAGGAGTCAGAGGTGCCCTTCATCACCATCCAAACAGAGCTGTCCAAGGAGGCCAGGCGGCAGCTGGTGGCCCAGGCTCTGGCTGTGGATCTGGAACTGGATGGAGAGGAGGAGCACAGGGAGAGACTCCACGCCTGGCAGGTAGGAACTCCATATTCAATCCCATCATTTAAAAAATACTGTACATACAATATAACAATCTCGATATACTGAAATATTATAAGACGTGATGGTACTTATAGAGTAACATAGCACAATTGACGAATCATGTTTACCTGAACCTTATCTGACAACTACATTTGTACATACAGTGAGGGAAAAAAGTATTTGATCCCCTGCTGATTTTGTACGTTTGCCCACTGACAAATAAATGATCAGTCTATAATTTTAATGGTAGGTTTATTTGAACAGTGAGAGACAGAATAACAACAACAAAATCGAGAAAAACGCATGTCAAAAATTTTATAAATTGATTTGCATTTTAATGAGGGAAATAAGTATTTGACCCCTCTGCAAAACATGACTTAGTACTTGGTGGCAAAACCCTTGTTGGCAATCACAGAGGTCAGACGTTTCGTGTAGTTGGCCACCAGGTTTGCACACATCTCAGGAGGGATTTTGTCCCACTCCTCTTTGCAGATCTTCTTCAAGTCATTAAGATTTTGAGGCTGACGTTTGGCAACTCGAACCTTCAGCTCCCTCCACAGATTTTCTATGGGATTAAGGTCTGGAGACTGGCTAGGCCACTCCAGGACCTTAATGTGCTTCTTCTTGAGCCACTCCTTTGTTGCCTTGGCCGTGTGTTTTGGGTCATTGTCATGCTGGAATACCCACCCACGACCCATTTTCAATGCCCTGGCTGAGGGAAGGAGGTTCTCAACTAAGATTTGATGGTACATGGCCCCATCCATCGTCCCTTTGATGCGGTGAAGTTGTCCTGTCCCCTTAGCAGAAATACACCCCCAAAGCATAATGTTTCCACCTCCATGTTTGACGGTGGGGATGGTGTTCTTGGGGTCATAGGCAGCATTTTTCCTCCTCCAAACACGGCGAGTTGAGTTGATACCAAAGAGCTCGATTTTGGTCTCATATGACCACAACACTTTCACCCAGTTCTCCTCTGAATCATTCAGATGTGCATTGGCAAACTTCAGATGGCCCTTTTATATGTGCTTTCTTGAGCAGGGCGACCTTGCGGGCGCTGCAGGATTTCAGTCCTTCACGGCGTAGTGTGTTACCAATTGTTTTCTTGGTGACTATGGTCCCAGCTGCCTTGAGATCATTGACAAGATCCTCCCGTGTAGTTCTGGGCTGATTCCTCACCGTTCTCATGATCATTGCAACTCCACGAGGTGAGAACTTGCATGGAGCCCCAGGCCGAGGGAGATTGACAGTTATTTTGTGTTTCTTCCATTTGCGAATAATCGCACCAACTGTTGTCACCTTCTCACCAAGCTGCTTGGAGATGGTCTTGTAGCCCATTCCAGCCTTGTGTAAGTCTACAATATTGTCCCTGACATCCTTGGATAGCTCTTTGGTCTTGGCCATGGTGGAGAGTTTGGAATCTGATTGATTGATTGCTTCTGTGGACAGGTGTCTTTTATACAGGTAACAAGCTGAGATTAGGAGCACTTCCTTTAACAGTGTGCTCCTAATCTCAGCTCGTCACCTGTATAAAAGACACCTGGGAGCCAGAAATCTTTCTGATTGAGAGAGGGTCAAATACTTATTTCCCTCATTAAAATGCAAATCAATTTATAACATTTTTGACATGCGTTTTTTCTGGATTGTTTTGTTATTCTGTCTCTCACTCTTCAAATAAACCTACCATTAAAATTATAGACGGATAATTTCTTTGTCAGTGGGCAAACGTACAAAATCAGCAGGGGATCAAATACTTTTTTCCCTCACTGTAAAGGAAATTCATATAGGTTTGATTTTCCTTTTTGATACTGCAGTGCCATTAGGTTAGCTCCACTAGGCCTTTTGTGTGCTTGGGCGGCACTGATTTGTCTATTCTGTATGTGATTGCAGTCCGGGTTAAACATGGGAGGGGCGTGGGAGAGGCTGTGTACATTGGAGAAGGACCCATTTGTGCTCTCTGGGCTCATGTGGACCTGGCTGGAGCAGCTGAAGGAGCCAGTCATCTCCGTCAAGGATGTACAAAAACTGGACCTTAACGACAGTGACCCTGCAAACCCAGAGGCTGTCTTCAAACCACTGGACCAGGTCAGCAGCACTTATTGTAAGCCACATCAGGGCTTCTCACTCTTGGCCCAATCCTACTGTACATGATAGATCTACCACAGAAAACTTGGAATTACTAAATACTGTGTGAATCTACTGACTACTTCTGTTCAGTTAACCTATTCATTTGGGGGCCGGCAGTTGCCTAGAGGTTAGAGGACCAGCAGCCGAAAGCCCCGGGCAGGGCAACACAAAAATGGGAATGGAACTGAACTGGCAGCTGGAAGGCTGCTGGTCTCTGATCCAATGGACTATCTACCTTGAGCAAGGCACTTAACCCCACATAATTGTTCCCCATCCAGGGGCACTGCACTGTTTCTAGGGGTGTTGGGAAAGGCAGAAGACACATTTTTGTTCAACAATAGTTGTTTTTTAATTTATTTGATCACACCCCCTCCAGGCTCCCAGGGAGATGTTGGTGTGCATTCTGGACTGTATGGCTCATGTTCTCACAATACCAGAAGAGGTGGAGGCTGCTTTCCTGGAGCGCACCATCAAGGCTTTCACAAAGGTAGAATACTAGATGATGTAGCGTTCTCCCTTTTAACCACAGTCGTTTTTTAAAGGTTTCAATGGGTATAAACAGCTTTTTTGACTCTTCACAGATGGGAAAATGCTCAGCGGTGTATCCGGCCTTGGCAGAGATCCTCAAGCTGGTCCTACATGACATGAGGTTTACAGCCATAGAGGAGGATGAGGTACCATTTATGCCTCCCGTCCCTATGATTCTGATCCCATAGCCCTGCTGGATTCTGTTCCAGACCGTCCCTATGATGCTGATCCCATAGCCCTGCTGGATTCTGTTCCAGACCGTCCCTATGATTCTGATCCCATAGCCCTGCTGGATTCTGTTCCAGACCGTCCCTATGATGCTGATCCCATAGCCCTGCTGGATTCTGTTCCAGACCGTCCCTATGATTCTGATCCCATAGCCCTGCTGGATTCTGTTCCAGACCGTCCCTATGCATAGACTTGTTATATATCAAACAGCCATATGTTGTGCCTTCCTGCGCAGTTTGGATTGTTTTGAATCCACTGTTTTTGTTATTTTGTCATCACATATTGTACTTTAAGTGTATTGTATATAAACGATTACTTGTTTACCTCAATATTGTACAATTTACAATGCAGACCCAAGGAAATGCAGTTTATTTGAGAGTTTAAAATTAAAGTGTCAGTTTGATTTTGTTAAGCAGATCAAGGTGGAGTATTTGTTACAGTATATGCCTTAAATACTTTTAGTTATATTGAACATGTAACATCCAACACAGGAATTGAAATACTTCATCTCCACATAAAGCCAGCTCAGTGACTATCACCATCCCTGTACAGAAATGTGGTATTACACAAAAATAAAGTATAATGGCACAGTAAACTGCAATGGTTTCCCCATTCATTCTTGCATGTGCAGGCTTAACATAATGGCAATATTCATCTGAATTAGTTATTGATTACAATGTCAATTGCATAAACAAATTGTTTATAAAGCAGGCACAATACCAATGATTAAACTACTCGTAAACATGTAGACATTTCATTGACTGGTGCGAACTGCTGTAGCACCTGCGAAGTCCTCCCAGAGGGCAGTGTTGCTCAAGAGTTGAAAGAGTGCCTTCAGGACATCCTATCAACTGCTTCCACTGAGGCCACAATGCTCGAGTAATCACAGACCACATTACGAACGCTCTGTAAACACAAGACATTAAATGTACATCCAGTTCATCACTACAGTACATCAATCCAACATTAAATACTGAGCCAGAATGTACTATTTTATTTGTTTCCATGACGGATGGAAATGTCTTTCTGTACCTGGACATGGAGTGAGAGCCTAGGGGAGAATATGTTGATCTAGAACACTGCAGATGTGTGGTTTCCCAATCCTATGTATAGTGCAGACATGCGTTTCCCTGATACTAGTAGAGCACCTAAATAAACAGTCCAATTATATCCATGGTTATTATCATCTGTAGTAGATACGCACAACAAATAAGAGTGAAAAGTTTACCACAAATGGAGGAGATTGGTCCATTATGGTCCTTGAAGCTACTCTTTTTGGCATGGCTAGCTAGATGGCTAATTGTTTTTGTTCGAATTATGCATCTGGACACTACCTAGTAGTGGGGATTCGACTCCAAATGAATTGATTCGTCAACTCCTTGCCCGTCGACTCCCATTTCTGGGTGTCAAACTGGAATCGACTCCTAACATTCAGTATTTTTGCAACGGAGGAAACTACTTTCTGTAGTCTACTTCGAGAACACGAACTTTCGCATCTTTCACAGCAAAGAAAGAGCAGGCAAGCATAGGTAGGTATGTCAGCCACAAGGCAGACAGTCCGAACCGTGCATCGATAATCAAAAGATATAGGCTACCGCAATGCTGTATTTCGCAATTTCCCCCACCCTAGCTAGTTAACATTAGCGTTATACATCTAGCTACTTTACATATTGAACTTCCGTCCTCTCAGGCCAGGGGCACAACAATGTATGAATTAATGGTTGGATCAGAATCGCCATTATAATCATTGGCCAGTACGGGGAATTAAGTAAAACGACAAGTCCAAATCCCTATCTCCATCCATGGCAAATGTAGGAAAGGGCCAATTTTTGCTAGCTAGCTAGCCACCGGAAGAAAACAACACAAGGAGATGCAACAATTCAAGTTATTTCTGTTAATGAAATATGCTTTCCAAGCGATTTGATTGGAGAGACGCCAAATCAAAGCTGGCTTCTCTTAACACTTTTTTTTCTGCTAAGACCACATGTTGTATACTTTTTTTGTCAAGGGAGGCTAAATGTTCGCTGGCTTCCCTTGCATTCAATGCTATGGACGGCAACAATGTCATACTCGTTTGGACCAGACAGTATCAGATAGATGGCCTACACGTAGAGAGACAAGAGGGGCGCTGTTTCGCTCACTCAGATGCTTTCTCCTGTGAGATACATTCAGCCTCTTGCGAATTGAAGGGAAATTATGAAACACAGATAAACGAAAGATAAAAAATAAAAACATAAAATACTTAAATTATTTTGGGAAGCCTGGCGTCACTTGGCGTCCATGAATACACGCCACTGACTGTACCTAACATCTTTACTAAACTTTAGACATGAGCTACCACACCCGGTCTCAGGGATGGTTAACTCTGGAAATTATTTTGGTCTACTGAGTTAGGTAAATCAGCTTTTAGGTTTCTTGCACCTTATTTGTGGAACAATCTTCACAATGTTCTTACATTTTATGTTTTGGTGCCTCTAGGGCAATTCAGAAGGCAGATTGAGGACCTTATTACTGATGAATTAGTTAGTTTTATATGACCATGTTGTTCTGTCTGCTTGCATTTTGTATTTATATTGATGTGTGTATTTTCTGTAATTAATGTAATTCAGGGCTCATCTGTAAAAGAGACCTTAGTCACAGTATGACTCCCTGATAAAATAAAGGTTAAATTAACATGAGATTGTATGAGCATCCATTACATTTGTGTTTTGTGAGTCGAGAGTCGACTCCTTTGACTCCAACCACAGGAGTTGGAGTTGAGCAAGAGTCGACTCCAATCACAGGAGTCGGAGTCGACTCCAAAAATCCTGGAGTCGTGCACCACTAACTGTACCAGCTGTTTTGGTTTCACCTGCCTGCTGGTTCCTGATCTTTTGAAAACATCAATTGAAGAGTCACCTGAACCTTGAGAGGAATGTGAGATGCAGTAAAGGAATGCAGTACTGAGACAGAGGGCTCGTAGTAAGGACGACTGGCTACTACTCTGAACTGTGTGTGGTGAGCTTTCTGGCGGCCAGAGCTGTTGAGGCATCACACAGGTGGGTGCTGTACTTTGTGAAGGAGGAGGTTCAGTAGCTACACGACTGCTTGTTTGTTTTTGGGGCTTTTGAAGCGCTTTGAAATGATGAAAAGTGCTATAGAAATTTAATAAATTATTATTATTATTACAGAGTGCTGCTGCCCTTCCCCTCCAGAAGGAAGTCGGAGGTCCTGCCCTCAAATACCAACTCAAATATCTCTACCTGCTCAACTGAAGTAGGAGAAAATGTGTGACAGTTAGACCAAAACTCCATTAAACACAACCATGAAAATGAGTACAACTGACAAAATGAACCTTGGGGACAAGCTTGTTAAAGTAACAGGTAACGAGAATCTAAATAGATGAAGATATTAAACGTCTCAACTTGACACTTTACCCTGGATCTCTGACTTGTATCTAGTCTTTTTTAATGCTGATGTCGAACACAGAGAGGACCTTGTTGTGATGTGTGCGAGTGTGAGTGGTCCTTGCAGGTGACACTGGCCAGTCTGACCGGCTGGGAGGGCAGGAACGCCGTAGCCTGAGACAGAGACACTGGCACAGATAGGCTCATGGCCGCAGGAAGATGTTTAGGGGTTGAGGGTGCTGACATTTTATTATTCAGATTTATCAGCGGGTGCTGCAGAACCCTCAGCAACCCGACTTCCCGCGGCAATGGATAGGCTGAGTTTACACAGGCATCCCAATTCTGATCTTTTGCCCAATTATGGGAAAGATCTGATTTGTCAGAATACCAATTAGTGGCAAAAAAGATCTGAATTGGCTGCCTGTGTAAATGCAGCCTTATTGAAATAGCCTAAATGGGTAATTCCATGTTAACAGAGTGACACTGAGGCTCATATTTTTCACTTTAAAATGTACATCAAACAAAAACCAATGATTGCAAAGTTAAACAAACCAACACAGAAAATGTTACAAAAACACATTTACTTGAAGAACAGTGCCGATGCAAAGTTTGATAAGAGAATATAGGCACAAACAACCCATCATTCTGTTACCAAACTTTGCATCTGAGTCTCAGTGTTACTCTATTATCGTGGAATTGCCTAAATCCATCAACAGATATATTACAAACGAATAATAGCATTGTTTCAAAGTAAAGCAACCGCTTGACAAAAGAGCAACAAAATGTGGAACGTTATGCTAAAACAGATAGAGAATAGCCTATATTCGAAACTATTTTGCAAAACTTGAATTCTTACTTATACATTGTTGTGACTCTCTTAGCTACTTTACAGACACTTGATGCTCGGATTAAATAATATTCGTGAAAAAACGAGAAATCTTAAATCAGACAATCATTCTACTTTTTACAGCTGTACTGTATTGCTGGCTGTCAAATATCATTTCAGCGAATCTTTATTCACTTTTCCTTTATTTGTTGGACGCTACCAATCCTAATTGGTCTGTAGATGGCGCTATTATAAAAGGTACAAAACTTATCCAAACGTGAGACGCACGGATGCACTGGACGCATGTGATGAAGGAGCTGTCACAGGTAAGCAAATAATGTAGAAATAGTGCCAACATGCTATATATAAAGGTGACCATTTGTTGACATGTTTTAATTCAAACTAGGTTATGTGGACAATTTATTAAGTGAGTGCAATGAAAATGTGTGCATGCAATTCAATTGGTGATGTGTTCGGCAGTTCGAGTTAGGCTAGGTTTATGCCCATAATACATTTTTATTTTTGAAGTGTAAAGGAAAGAAAACATACATAGACACAGTTTTTTTTGTTGTTTTTTGTTACAGAAATCAAAGTAGTCGGCTATTTAATGATAATCATACGTCATTAGTGAAAATCATTTATTCTCATTATGAACGCACAAGATGTACAACCATCACTATCCACTGCGTGTATGTTTTCATTTATTAGAAAGGTAATAGGCCTATAAATTAATGAGTAGGTGAACTGACACAACTGGAATAGTTGTGGAGAGATCCAGCCCAGGCGGGATTCCACAGTAGGGTCCCATGTCTTCTCTGAACACGCCCCGGATAGATGAGCCAGATATATAGATCATGCGGGTAGCAAAGGAACTGTGAGAAGGAGATAATCACACTACAAGACTTGCTCATCCTCAGTTTTACCTGTGACATCCTCGCAATGACAAGCCGGCGCAGCAAAGGAGCCACTTAAGAGGAATTTACGGATATCATTACAGCTAGGGTACTATATAAAATTAGTGAGAGTATCTATTGGGGATATTCGTTGGTACCGACTTGGACTAACTTTGGATACCTGGACAGTGACTATCGGAGAATATCTATCTATTCATCGCTTTCGCTTACACATTGCATGAAACTAAGAGTGAAGCACCATGAGTCGGAAAACTAGACGTTGGATTTTTCGGGTTTTGCTTTGCCTTGGGATTGTCTATTTGAAAATCGGGTGAGTTTGATTCTTATTGGCATGTTCATTTAACATAGTTATGTTACTAAATATCAGAATAGAAAACATAAGAGTGTAGCCTAAAACAGAAAGTTTTGGATGTCATTTTGTTACACAGGCTACATTTCTATAAATTAAACTGTCTTTCAATTATTCTTATTATTAATCTAAGCTATATTCATTGTTCATTTGACATTGTCCCGTGAACAATGCAAGGTTTCTGAGAGTTTGTTTAATTATTCTGTTCCAAAAAGTCTATCGAGTTTTTGGAAAATCTGAGTTTTTACAATTAGAGACATTTAGAGACAATTAGAGACCACCTGACAAAGTTTATTCTGATCTCTTGGCCTATACAAATCAATAAATTAAGCTTATAAATTAGGTTTCAGATGGCTTCAACTTAGTCCTTTATATTTTGTAACACAGTTGTAGATCCTTCAAATACAGGTTCATTGAGTTTAAGTGAAGGCATGTCCTCACCACTTAAATATGTCTCGTATTTCTACAACCCAGGTTTAATAACCTCTAGAGACAAGGAAAACATTAAGTCTGCGCTTTTAAATTGTATGAATGTAAAACCCTATTTCATGTTATAAACATGTAATAACGCTTTAATAAACACCATTTTAATTGAAGTTTGAAAACCATGTTGTCCATATAGCCATATCTGGCAGTCACTTTAATTAAATGTCTAACTCTTGTACCCTTACAGTGGCTTTTCATCCGTGGTCGCGCTAGGTGCAAGTATAATCTGTAACAAGATTCCCGGGTTGGCTCCCCGACAGCGGATAATCTGCCAGAGTCGCCCCGATGCCATTATCGTCATCGGAGAGGGAGCCCAAATGGGGATAAACGAGTGTCAGTTTCAATTCAAAAATGGGCGCTGGAACTGCTCTGCGCTGGGAGAGAGAACGGTCTTCGGAAAAGAGTTGAAAGTGGGTATGTTGCAAATCAATTCAAGCTTGGTTAGAGTATTTTTAAATGTAATTTCATCACTGAAAATGTCCCCAATTGTATAATATATATAGGCCTGTAGGTTAGCTTTCGAATTGTGCGTCAAGAGCGCACTGTGGCGCATGCAGCCAAATGTCCCGTATCCTTTTGAGAACCTGGCATAGCCTATCTATTCAAATGAGACTTGACACAAATCGTTTGTTGCTTTTCTGAATATTATCTACGGACTCATCGGTGTTAATATATTTCCCCCTTTTAATGTCACCAGTGCGTATAAATTCCTGTATTTAGGCTATATATACTTGCATTATGTGTGCGTCGATAACATGGACAGACTTTAGAGAAAGGGTATTGCGTGTCCATTTGAGAGCAACATTCTGTGGCAATTACAATATGTTGACTGTGAGATTTAAAAACGTTTCCCATAGGCTATACACTAGAAGTATCGACAGGCAACTTACTTGTAACAGCATACACATTTCCACAATAACCTAAATTATCATGATTAGGTTGAAGCTGTGTCATTTACTTCCCATCTCTAAAGTCTAATACTGGTCTTACAAGAGAGAGCCAGAGTGAGAGAGAAAGAAGCGGAACTGAACAAGTCCAAAAGGTATCAGAAGCCAGCACAGTAACAAAGCTCTTGTGAACATTGACAGCCTGTCTTTTCAGCGCAGCATAGTCTCCTGAGACACATATTCACTGGTCTTTATCTTTCTCTATCACTGGGTGCTGAGGCTCTCACAGTAAAGACGAGGGTCTTACCACGGGTATAAGTTACAGTGGATAGAAAGTACAGGGAAATAAAGGCCTAAAATACTGAACTGAACATACACAGGGGAATAATGAAAGAAAGGAAAGGTTCAAATGAATTACTGAAGCTACCTTGTCAGGCAATAGCATTGATGAATGTATTGGATGTCTTTGGGGACACAGGGATGGCCTACAGTAGATGCAGGCTCATGGCTGGTAACCTGGAGGCTGAACTTTTCTGCTTCAAAACTTTTCTATGTTGTGCCTATCAAACATGCCCTAGAGTTGTCTGAAGGACTTCTTGGAGTACGCTCCTGTGCATAATATTGCATAAAGTCACAGTTACTCTGGATAACAGAGCAGCTGATGTTGATCCCTATGTGATCAGATATTCAGCAGATGGTGAATCTGTGGCACCCACCAGATTGTTGCATATTCAGGCTGCAACTAGAATGTAGTCTAGGATCATATCCTAACCTGGATTTGGGCTCTTCAACAGAGTCGCACACAACAAATGTAGCTAATAGCATTGTAATAGAACACTTTTGGTGTTTAAACCATCAATGACAAGTAGCTACACTCTTAGAAAAAAGGGTTCCAAAAGGGTTATTTGGCTGTCCCCATAGGATAACCCTTTTTGGTTCCATGTAGAACCCTCTGTAGAAAGGGTTCTACATGGAACCCAAAAGGGTTCTGCCTGGAACCAAAAGGGTTCAACTTGCAACCAAAAAGGGTTCTTCAGAGGGTTCTCCTATGGGGACAGATGAAGAACCCTTTAATGTTCTAGATAGCACCTTCTTTTCTAAGAGTGTAGACTACAGTATAGCTTCTTGTCAGTTCCTGATCTCTTATTTCCCTTCATACAATGTATTACTATAAATCCACAACTAGTGCATTCAATGGCAGTTCACAATATTAGTGGTTGTTTGGCACCATGAAAAGCTCTTTGCTATCTACAGTGGGGAAAAAAAGTATTTAGTCAGCCACAAATTCTGCAAGTTCTCCCACTTAAAAAGATGAGCGAGGCCTGTAATTTTCATCATAGGTACACGTCAACTATGACAGACAAAATGAGGAAAAAATAATTCAGAAAATCACATTGTAGGATTTTTTATGAATTTATTTGCAAATTATGGTGGAAAATAAGTATTTGGTCAATAACAAAAGTTTCTCAATACTTTGTTATATACCCTTTGTTGGCAATGACACAGGTCAAACGTTTTCTGTAAGTCTTCACAAGGTTTTCACACACTGTTGCTGGTATTTTGGCCCATTCCTCCATGCAGATCTCCTCTAGAGCAGTGATGTTTTGGGGCTGTCGCTGGGCAACACGGACTTTCAACTCCCCTCCAAAGATTTTCTATGGGGTTGAGATCTGGAGACTGGCTAGGCCACTCCAGGACCTTGAAATGCTTCTACGAAGCCACTCCTTCGTTGCCCGGGCGGTGTGTTTGGGATCATTGTCATGCTGAAAGACCCAGCCACGTTTAATCTTCAATGCCCTTGCTGATGGAAGGAGGTTTTCACTCAAAATCTCACGATACATGGTCCCATTCATTCTTTCCTTTACACGGATCAGTCGTCCTGGTCCATTTGCAGAAAAACAGCCCCAAAGCATGATGTTTCCACCCCAATGCTTCACAGTAGGTATGGTGTTCTTTGGATGCAACTCAGCATTCTTTGTCCTCCAAACACGACGAGTTGAGTTTTTACCAAAAAGTTCTATTTTGGTTTCATATGACATTCTCCCAATCCTCTTCTGGATCATCCAAATGCACTCGAGCAAACTTCAGACGGGCCTGGACATGTACTGGCTTAAGCAGGGGGACACGTCTGGCACTGCAGGATTTTAGTCCCTGGCGGCGTAGTGTGTTACTAATGGTAGGCTTTGTTACTTTGGTCCCAGCTCTCTGCAGGTCATTCACTAGGTCCCCCTGTGTGGTTCGGGATTTTTGCTCACCGTTCTTGTGATCATTTTGACCCCACGGGGTGAGATCTTGCGTGGAGCCCCAGATCGTGGGAGATTATCAGTGGTCTTGTATGTCTTCCATTTCCTAATAATTGCTCCCACAGTTGATTTCTTCAAACCAAGCTGCTTACCTATTGCAGATTCAGTCATCCCAGCCTGGTGCAGGTCTACAATTTTGTTTCTGGTGTCCTTTGACAGCTCTTTGGTCTTGGCCATAGTGGAGTTTGGAGTGTGACTGTTTGAGGTTGTGGACAGGTGTCTTTATACTGATAACAAGTTCAAACAGGTGCCATTAATACAGGTAACGAGTGGAGGACAGAGGAGCCTCTTAAAGAAGAAGTTACAGGTCTGTGAGAGCCAGAAATCTTGCTTGTTTGTCGGTGACCAAATACTTATTTTCCACCATCATTTGCAAATAAATTCATTAAAAATACTACAATGTGATTTTCTGGATTTTTTTTCCTCAATTTGTCTGTCATAGTTGACATGTACCTATGATAAAAATTACAGGCCTCTCTCATCTTTTTAAGTGGGAGAACTTGCACAATTGGTGGCTGACTAAATACTTTTTTCCCCCACTGTACAGCTGTTGGTGTGAAGGGCATAATCCTCTCCTGCTGTTCAAGTGAAAATGGTGGTCTTTCACAATATGTTTTCTTCATGAATGAGTGGTTTAAGACATTGAAGAGTTTGGCATGGACAACCATGCAAAATAGATTGGTTTCACTGATCAGATTAGTGGTTAGAAATGAATGCCATTGTTGATGTCTAGCGTGAGTGGGGTGGAGCTTGCATGCTCTCACTTGTGGCCTAGGAAAGGCAGCCTAGGGTTTTTGTTTGCAGGGGTGCAAGGTGCATCTAATGTTTTTAGTATTTCAGTAGTTTTTCAGTAGTATTTTGTGCATTGCAGATCAACCAACATACATATGCACAGTGAACACTAAAATAACATTTGGTGCAATAAGAGTATTCATATTCAACACTTCAAAGCATTGCTTCCGTTGCTTTTAGGTCTTTCCACTCAGGTCTCATGACAAAGTACTAAATAATTCCTACCATTCTTTGTTTTGAACCAATGATCTAGGAACTCCTGGGGAAAAATTTACAACGGAGCAGTCAGAACTGACTGACTTTGTGCTGGCACACCTTCTTTTTTGGCTCGGGGCCAATCAAATCTATAAAAACGTCCACATAATTTATGACTCAATATGAGGATTTTTTTCAATGGCAAGGGCACAGATCCAAGATGTCAAGAACAGGGCAGCAGCACCTAGTGAATCTGGGTTCACCAGAAAGTACCGAGGATGGTATCATGTTTGTTTTGCAGAAATGTCAACTGGAGGAGTTTGTTTACATAGATATGATGGATATTGCATCAGTAGTTTATTGTTTATATATACTGTAGCTACATAACTGCAGATGCAGATATTTCACTCTCTATGCATGCACACAGAGAATTCATGTTTGGTGAATAATAAGATTGATAACTGCGACCCATTTGTTTGCATCAGGAAATAATGTTAAACTAAACTAACTCATTGGAAAATTACACAAGTATGCACTTGTACATTAAAGCTTGGTATTGGTATGAGCCAGTTTCCTTGTTCCCTATTTACTTATAATCTTGAGACCTTAAAATACATGTTATGACTAAGAACTTTTTGCAAGAAGCTCTCTCTTTAAATCATGACAGGTTAACCTTAAATTATTTGCCGATAATTCGAACACCCCAGTGTGCGTAAATTATTTGTTAGTCGGACCTTGGGGAGATAACCTCTGAATCAAGATCCTCCCTGCAAGAATACACAGAGCGTACCAGGCTCTGATCGGATCAATAGCTCTTCCTTCTCCACAGCCCTCTCATTCATACTGCTTTATTGACTAGGAAGTTCACACCCATTTTGGTTCAGGCAGGCCAGTTTCCAGATTACTGTAGTCCTTGCGTGGTCGTGAGTGAGACTGACAAAGAGTTTGATATGAGTACTCACACTTAATGGTTAATCTGCTTTGAAGTTGCTATTTTTCAACATACAATATACAGTATATTTGATATACACCATTTAGACGGAAGTATGTAATGAAAATCCAGATTCCCTCCCTTATCCCTGTCCCATTTATCAAGTTGTGAAACATACAGCTGTAGCACCATAAATAGATTCATTCTCCCTGATATCAGATATCTCCCAGATATCACACCAGTTTATACATTAAAATGATGAACTGCAAGTCAGTAAAATGCTCAAGTTCCTCCTGTGTTCTCTCCTAGGCAGTAAAGAGGCTGCGTTCACCTACGCCATCATTGCGGCCGGAGTTGCCCACGCCATCACTGCAGCCTGTACGCAGGGAAACCTGAGTGACTGCAGCTGTGACACGGAGAAGCAGGGTTTCTACAGTAAAGGCCAGGGCTGGAAGTGGGGCGGCTGTTCAGCAGATATCAGCTACGGCCTGGGCTTCTCCAAGGTGTTCGTTGACGCCAGGGAGGTCAAACAGAACGCCAGGTCTCTCATGAACCTGCATAACAACGAGGTGGGACGCAAGGTACGTGACCACGCCACTCCACTTCCTGTTTCTTTCTCCAAAGGGAAGGATCTTACAGATGTGCTATCTTAATTTGAACAGTTTCTCAATGCAGGAAAATATTCCTGCAGCAGCAGGAAATGTTCATTATTATGTGGATTTTAATTAATGGACATTTTTGTAGGGGTTGATACATTTTCCGTTCAAGTCTGAAATGTTTACATGGAAATTACAAACTTTATAAGCCTTTTTAAATCTCGAATATACTACAAGTTTGCATTTCCTGCTGCGCAGGAAAATTCTCTGTGACAACAGAGTGATCAAATTAAGATAGCACATCTGTAGATGGAAGGCTCCATGCATTTTCAAACAGAAATCCAGGTCTCTGATGAACCTTCACAACAACGAGGTGGGATGCAAGGTACATGACTACGCCACTCCACTTCCTGTTTCTCTCTCCATAGGGAAGGATCTTAGATGGAAGGCTGCATGTATTTTCCATGGTAAAAATGTCATCCCAGCTAACCTAAACTGGATCCCGGAATATTTCATTAGGTGATGTAGGACCATTCTCCAAAAACGTTTCAATACAACAAAATCTGACGGTAGTTCACTCCAAAAACCTTTTTTTTTTTGTGGTATGAAAACATTGGACAAACAGAGATTTTTTGGATCAATCTCATTAATCTTATAATGTCTTTACTGTAATCAGGAGATAGTTCCTTGAAGATAAAGATGTGCTGTAGTTTACCCAAACAGGTACAGAGAAGACTTGAAAGTAAAGACCGAATCTAAATCTGAGACCGAAGTGTTGGTTAACAACATGGCCTTCCGAATGTAGGCTAGGCCTCAGTAACCATGGCTGTTGTGATTTAGTAGTCTCCACCATGCTCAGGAGCGGGTGGACCTTGCCAAGGATCTAGGCATTGGGGCCAAGATTAAACAGGCAGTGAAATAAATGGAAGCTTTTAGGGGGGAAGAGCAGTTTAAGTGGCAGGGTTTAATTAGGACCCAGATCTCTGGGCTGAAAACAGATTGACACTGTACAAAAAGGCATTAGCCTACTCCCTTTTGGGAGAGGATACAATTACTTCATGTTTATCGCAATACCTAAATTCCTTGGTTTGTCTGATATTGCAGAGCCAAGTGCTTATCGTGTGTGATAGTCTTGTGCCACAGGTTTCTATGTGGTACTTATTGTCCATAACCTCTCCTAACATCGTAGAATCATATCTAATGTATCACCATGTCTCTTGGGAGCGGTTACCTGCCTAACGAAGACTTTACAGCAACTTGTGTGAGTCACCTGCTGTTTTGTATGGCTTGTAGTCTGTCAATGACTAACACTGTGGAAAATCCCTAGAAACAACCAAGAGGGATCAGGGACTAGGGACTGTTCACATTCTCAGATCAAGGCTCCTGTGCATCCATGGCTGCAGCAAATAATAGATCAGCCCTGAGACTCCAGCAAGTCTGGAAGTCAAAGAAGAAGCGGAATAATTGTGCCAAACAACTTGGGCGAGGCTCCTTAGCAGTACACTGGAGTTAGTGAAGAGGAAAGAAGCACCTCTCCCTCCAGAGTCAAGCCTTACCCCTCTCTCTCTCTCTTCTTTCTGTGCCACAGATGCCTGATTCAAACCACCAACACGTACCCAGACAGACTGAAAAGCCTTCACTCACACATTGTGCTCAACAGCTCACTGTTGCCTTTCTGTGTGGGGCCTGAATTCATCCCCGCTTATCTAGACAGCTAAATTGCCTCTCACAGTGAAACGGGCTACACTCGTGGATTCAGATCAGTTGGGCTTTTTCTTTTTCCTTCTCCTTGGTAATAAATGGCCTCTCTGTTTTGATAGTTATCCCCCCTCCTTTATTTATGCTAATCAAAGCATTGACACTGAGCAGGAGCGCGGTTCACAGCCCCCAGGTCCAATACGACCAGACAAAGCCTGTCACAAGTGTTGGTCACAGGGCTACTGATGGATTAGGAGCTGGGAAGCCAAGTGTTGTCTGGTATACCACAGAGGGCTAACCGCAAAGACCGTTGTTTCTCCGCACTTTCATGCATTTGTATGCATTCCCAGTACAAGGCACTAAAATACGATCTGTTTTATTGATTCTAGAATTTGTGGACATGGAAAATCAATATGTATTGTTCTTATACAACATAATTAAAGGTTTTTCACTAGTCATTGATTGCAGGAACTCTCCAAATCTCTACCTATCCTATTATGGAGATAGTAGAATTCCAAACAAACTCCCCATACAATTTAGTTCAAGGAATTGGGACAGTAGTGTAGCTATAGTGTTGCCTGTGCCTTTTCAGGTATGAGATAGCAGACACTTGTAATAGTCATCGGAGCAGGCTTTAACAGTAATCCACATCATTCAGCAGCTTGTGCAGTCACTCCTACACACAAGGAGACTGTAACCTGATCCAGAATTATGGCTTCTGTGTACAGTCTGTGTAAAGCTACTGTTTTCTAAAGGAATGTTGTATTCACAAGTAGCTAGTTGCTAATCTAATGCTGCACTGTGCACACAATGATACCCAATTCCTTGACTTTTACATACATGAGTGTCAGAGTGTGTCACTGTGCTATGTTGCTGTTTTCAGCAATCAAACTATGTAGGCCTGTAATTTACTTCAACATCCACTGACTCTTGGGCCTATACAGAATGTTTTGATTTCAGAGGATCATGTTATTATGACAATAAACATGTGGAACCCTTGGGGCCATTATCGTGCAGTATAAATGCATTATATACATATTAGGATGGTATGTTTGCAGATGCTTTTCTTTTTCAGTGACTTACTTTTATAAATAGTAATAGAACCTTCAGCAGATGGTTTGCAAGGCCTGTAAAGGTAACCTCTTTCCTGGTTGTTTGTGTGTCTAGATCCTGGAGAAGAACATGCATCTGGAATGCAAGTGTCACGGTGTTTCGGGCTCCTGCACCACTAAAACCTGCTGGACTAAACTTCCCAAGTTCCGCGAGCTCGGCTACATTCTCAAAGAGAAGTATGCCCATGCTGTGCACGTGGAACCGGTCAAAGCCAGCCGCAACAAGCGGCCCAAATTCCTCAAGATCAAGAAGCCCTACTCCTACCGGAAGCCCATGGACACAGACCTTGTGTTCATCGAGAAGTCCCCTAACTACTGCGAGGCGGACCCGGTGACAGGCAGTATGGGGACGCAGGGCCGGATGTGTAATAAGACTGTTACGCAGCAGATCAGTGGCTGTGACCTGATGTGCTGCGGACGGGGGTACAACACACACCAGTACTCCCGCGTGTGGCAGTGCAACTGCAAGTTCCTGTGGTGCTGCTACGTCAAATGCAACACCTGCAGCGAGAGGACAGAGGTGTACACCTGCAAATGACAGTATTTATTGGACCGTTGGATGTGTGTGTGTGTGTGTGTGTGTCTGTGTGTGGATGTGTGTGTGTGTGTGCATAGTGGACATTTTGTAGGTAATGGATCAATGCTGTTTTTGCAGCAATAGACATGGAGGAACCATAAGCAGAAGATGGAACAACAGCGATTTTTCTGCACACAATGCTCCTTCTCCCCTCTCATTGGACATATACTGGGATGCCTGCAACAGATCACCATAAAGGGAAACACACTGTGTCCTGGATGCCAGGATGGGACAGCCTCAGGACATGAACTATAACACACTGAGCTATCTGCCAGCCAGCCAGCCTATATTTTTGGACTAGGTGTCAATACTGAGACTGTTAAAAAGCTATGGATGTATGTGTACTATTTGTTGACTGTAGAGTGAATCGATTCCCCCAACGCTCACCATGAATCAATGCTGGATATAATGCTGGACTGTGCTACTACTGTAGTTCTCTGTACCTGTACACTCTTAGAAAAAATGGTTATAGAAGGGGTCTTCGGCTGTACCAATAGGATAACCCTTTTGGGTTCCATGTAGAACCCTCTGTGGAAAGGGTTTTACATGGAACCCACAAGGTTTCTACCTGGAACCAAAAATGGTTCTTCAAAGGGTTCTCCTACGGGGTCAGCCGAATAACCTTTTTAGGTTGTAGATAGCACTTTTTTCTAAGAGTGTAGCTCAATAGGACACGCTCTGTGCAAATGAAATTAAACAGCCATCGGGAATATTTAACACACTGTATTTAGAGACAAATAAATAATATTAATTTATTTCATAAAGAAACTACTGATGTTGCCCATTATGGAGCAAGTCTTAATTGTGTAGATGATGGGTTCTTCCCCAATGAGAGTTTTTGTTATTGTTTTGTTTGTTAATGCAATCTGAAATAGAACTTAGAGTCATACACTGGAATTGAGTCAGCCTGGAATATTATGTTGCTCATATTGTTCCAGGTTAGGCTGGTAATAGGCTACTGACATTGACTTTCTCATGAGTTTGGGCTTAATCTGAAATCGTACCCTATTCCCTTTATAGTGGCTCTGGCCAAAAGTAGTGCACTATATGGGGAATAGGGTGCCATTATGGATGTGGCCTTAGTCTTCATTCTGTTTGCTGCTAGTCTGGAGAATCCCTCACTGTGGTCTAAGGGCATCAACACTACTGTCTGTGTTGAATGACCATGCTCACCTCAAGCTGACTAAATTTAACAAGACATATTCAACCAGACACTCTTTTTGGTAAATATTGGTAAAGAGAGTATATTTTGTAAAAGCCTATTTTTATATAAATGTCTTATTTATACTATTTCTTCTGGCATAATTCAATATCACGCTCTTCCCTCTTTATCCTTCTGTAAAATCCATGTGGAAAAATGTGCGATCTTGTGTTCGCCACTGCTGTCACTTCATTGTTGTATACTGTATGTTATATGGAACCATGTGTTTGTCCCTGTGAATATATGGCTGTGTTCAAACTGCTTCGTTTACTGCATTTCTTGACTGCTATGGTTGGAATACAGTAACGGGATAAGACTAACAAGCCACGACTCTGAGGGTTTCATTTCACTACTAACCCTACAGATGTAGGATCTTTATTTGATCACCCTGTTGCATGAGAACTTTCCTGCAATGCAGGAAATGTAAAACTTGTAGTGTATTTGAGGTTTAAAAATACTTCTTAAGTTTGAAATTTCAAAGTGGAAATTACAGACTTGATTTAGCTGAAAAATTGATCAATGTATCAACCCCTAATTATAATCTACATAATAATTCACATTTCCTGTTGCTGCAGGATTATTTTCCTGCTGTAGCAAACTGGCTCAAATTAAGATCCTACATCTGTAACTTGCACGACAAGAGAGGCAGCTCAAATTGGTTCTGATTTTCAGCCTAAATATAGCCTGGTCTCTAAAACCACAATGTTATTACATATTAATTACATGTTAACTACACATTAATTAACTATGGGCTTTATTACTTGGACTTTAAGTTGATTGTATTGTATGACAGTTTTATGCTGCCATTAGGCTACAACACGCCACATTGAGCAAACTATTATTTACTAAAGACAATGAAGCTAATAGACCATAGATATCATATGTGATGATGGTAAGGCCTAAATGCTTAGAGTTAAATCAATCACTGACACGGTTCACCCTATGGTTGCGATCTGTGAAGTAAGCAGGGGAAAAGAAAGAGAAAAAGTGGGGAAAGTTATTCAGGCTTAATTGAGGGCCCATCTTGGCCTCGCAGACTGGGAAGGATGCGGTTGAATGTAGCGGAGGAGAAAAGCGTTTGTGCGCTAATGGTAGGATGTTGGTGTAATTGATGAGGCTGGTTGGGCTGGCTGTCACGGTGGTGATGACTTGCTCAGGCAGGGAGGAGTTGGAGCTGTCAGCTGATAGATGACTAGCACATCTGCTTCATTCACTCCTAAAGCCACTAGTTGCTACAACAACTCCCTCTGCACCCCAGAAAATGTGAGGCAGTCCAAAGGAGATGCCGGCCAACACATCAGGGAAATGTTAACGATGCTCAAGCCCACAATCGCCCACTTCCACTTCCCATATAAAACTAGAACAGGGAGAGAAAGGTGTTAACGGATAACTTGGTCACAATGACCCTCTGAAATATAGTTATGTATGAATTTGGCCCATAGCTCAATATTTCACTAATTTTGAGTTGACCACTTACATTCCTACAGTGAGGGCCTTCTTTCGTTCCCTAATAAAATCTTCTTCTGATGTAATATTCTGTACTCATAGAGCATCTTAGAGTAGGAGTGCTGATCTAGGATCAGTTTTGCCTTTTAGAATAATGAACGGATAGGGGGGACCTGATCCTAGATCTTTACTCTGAGACGCTTTATGAATACAGGCCCAGCGCTCTAAATAGGGATCCGGCTGCACCTGAAGTACTCTAACAAAAATTATAGTGGAATGTATTGCTATTGTTGACCCCTGAAGAGGGACATGGGATTGAAGGAGGGTAGTAACTGTGACTTATTTTTGGTTGAGAGAAAAGCTTCCAGTGTTCATTGCTTCAATAGAGTCCAGTATAATAAAAGGCAGCTGGCTAATCAGCCCTGGTTAAAGTTAAACCAGGGTTTGTGTTGAAGACACACCATGTTATCTCAGAGTCTAAAGAAGTCCTCCCTCCCGCTGCATCTCTGAGGATCTAATATGGGTCATCTTAGGCCTATTCACACTCACTTAGTCTTCAGCTAACCTTTCGATGACTGTGGAGAATCTCAGGCTTGGGTAAACTCTGTGAATGATGTGTCCTTATGTTAGAGCTCCCCTAATGGTTCAGCATCCATTTATGGTGAGTAATGACTAAATGAGGTACTGTTACAGTCATATTGTCAGTGGCTAAAATAAACCCTTCACATTGGATCTGTTTGTTTGTGTGTGTGTGTGCGGGTGTGTACGTGTGTGTGTGCGTGTGTTATCCACCTGCCATGTGACTCAGTAAGATCTACACCACAACAGAAGACACAGTCTCTCCCACACCCCCCACAAACACACACTGTTTCATCAACCCAAAACCCCATGTTCTTTGATATCATGGCATAAGCCAGACACTCTTAATCAAGTTAGAGGATCACTGCAATACTAATTATACCCTTAACTGTGTTTCTCCATAAACAAGACTATGTCACTGCCAAAACATTCAGGGGTGTAATATACATGTCACTCTGAACTGGGGGGTTTGTACCCTTTGAAGATTATTTGTTTACAAACACGAGCACAAACACACACACGCACACGCACACGCACACACACACACACACACACACACACACACACACACACACACACACACACACACACACACACACACACACACACACACACACACACACACACACACACACACACACACACACACACACACACACACACACACGCCAGAGATAGCACCTGTGGTACCTGGAGATTGGCGGTAGTGACTGATTTATAGTTAGTAGTCTGGCTGGCTCTGTGTTGTTGCTGGAGGCTTGCCATGGCTTTCCTATCTGCTCCTGTGACCTGCTACATTAGGGCAGCCATTCAGTCTGCTGTAGCTAGCACCCACCGTCTAAATCACTCATTATTCATTTAAAACACTTATAAATGATTCAACCTCAATATCACCTGTTTAGAATAGTGATGAGATTGCCCGTCAACAGGTTTCACCTGATGGAATCTAACATCAGTGAGTCTTTGGCGTCTATTTGAAGAAGCAGATGACAGCAATGTAGTCTTACCACTAATATTGACATACAAAACACAGAGTTCAACTTATTTTATTTTATCTTAATTCAAGGCTTTTGGTGCCACTCACCAGATATGGCACAGAATTTAATTCTATAAAAATGGCAGCTCTACTCTTCATACTCACTTGCCATCTGCTTAACTGTTGTGAGTTTACCTAACCATCCAGAGGATTAGTGTCCAATGATAGCATTTCATCTTTGCAGCTTTGATTTGTGAACAGGCTGGCTATATACGGTATGTATACAATGACATCTATAGTAGTGGGAGGTGACTCACAATTTCACAGCATAAAAGTTTGAAGGAATTGGAGATATACAGTACCAGTCAAAATTTTGGACACACCTACTCATTCAAGGGTTTTTCATTTTTTGTACTATTTTCTACATTGTAGAATAATAGTGAAGACATCAAAACTATGAAATAACACATATGGAATCATGTAGTAACCAAAAAAGTGTTAAACAAATCAAAATATATTTTATATTTGAGATTCTTCAAATAGCCACCCTTTGGTTTGATGACAGCTTTGCACACTCTTGGCGTTCTCTAAACAAGCTTCACCTGGAATGCTTTTCCAACAGTCTTGAAGGAGTTCCCACATATGCTGAGCACTTGTTGGCTGCTTTTCCTTCACTCTGCGGTCCCAAACCATCTCAATTGGGTTGAGGTCGGGGGATTGTGGAGGCCAGGTCATCTGATGCAGCACTCCATCACGCTCCTTCTTGGTAAAATAGCCCTAACACAGGCTGGGGGTGTGTTGCATCATTGTCCTGTTGAAAAACAAATGATAGTCCCACTAAGCCCAAACTAGATGGGATGGCGTATTACTGCAGAATGCTTTGGTAGCCATGCTGGTTAAGTGTGCCTTGAATTCTAAATAAATCACAGACAGTGTCACCAGCAAAGCAACCCCACACCATAACACCTCCTCCTCCATGCTTTACGGTGGGAAATACACATGCAGAGATCATCCGTTCACCCACAACGCGTCTCACAAAGCCACAGTGGTTGGAACCAAAAATCTCAAATTTGGACTCCAGACCAAAGGACTAATTTCCACAGGTCTAATGTCCATTGCTCGTGTTTCTTGGCCCAAGCAAGTCTCTTCTTCTTATTGGTGTCCTTTAGTAGTGGTTTCTTTGCAGCAATTCGACCATGAAGGCCTGATTCACACAGTCTCCTCTGAACAGTTGATGTTGAGATGTGTCTGTTACTTGAACTCTGTGAAGCATTTATTTGGGCTGCAATTTCTGAGGCTGGTAACTCTAATTAACTTATCCTCTGCAGCAGAGTTAACTCTGGGTCTTCCATTCCTGTGGCGGTCCTCATGAGAGCCAGTTTCATCATAGCGCTTGATGGTTTTTGCGACTGCACTTGAAGAAACGTTCAAAGTTCTTGAAATTGTATGTATTGACTGACCTTCATGTCTTAAAGTAATGATGGACTGTCGTTTCTCTTTGCTTATTTGAGCTGTTCTTGCCATAATATGGACTTGGTCTTTTACCAAATAGGGCTATCTTCTGTATACCCCCCCTACCTTGTCACAACACAACTGATTGGCTCAAACGCATTAAGATTGGCTCAAACGCATTAAGAAGGAAATAAATTCCACAAATTAACTTTTAAGAAGGCACACCTGTTAATTAAAATAATAATAATAATAATATGCCATTTAGCAGACGCTTTTATCCAAAGCGACTTACAGTCATGCGTGCATACATTTATTTGTGTATGGGTGGTCCCGGGGATCGAACCCACAACCTTGGCGTTACAAGCGCCGTGCTCTACCAGCTGAGCTACAGAGGACCAAAATGCCTTCCAGGTGACTACTTCATGAAGCTGGTTGAGAGAATGCCAATAGTATGCAAAGCTGTCATCAAGGCAAAGAGTGGCTATTTGAAGAATCTCAAATCTCAAATACATTTTGATTTTGATATGATTCCATGTGTGTTATTTTATAGTTTTGATGTCTTTACTATTATTCTACAATGTAGAAAATAGTAAAAAATAAAGAAAAACCCTTGAAAGAGTAGGTGTGTCCAAACTTTTTACTGGTACTGTATGTATTTACAGTATCTTAATTTTTTTTTTTAACAGCCTCTGTGTGTCAGAACAATAATTAGCTGGTTTCAAGCACTTCACTCATAGAACACCAGTAAAGACAGTAATTTGGGAGAGGGGGAGGAGAGAGAAAATGTGCTTTCCACTCTCTCTCTCTCTCTCTCTCTCTCTCTCTCTCTCTCTCTCTCTCTCTCTCTCTCTCTCTCTCTCACACCTCTGTTTCTCTCTCTCTTCTCTCTCACACTGTCCATAAATCTTCTGACACATGATTCTGTCAGTCACATGTACTTTTTTTTTTCTCCTCTGGTTGGGACATGCACAAGCACCTGAGCTCCGCAGCAGTAAATTGCAGAGTACAAGGTTGTCTTTATGCGATTTCTCTGAGATATGGGCACATATGCTCAATGTGCAGTCTCTTAACAATGTGTGCGTGGTGTTGGAGGTCCTGCGAACGAAGCGGGAGATAGCCGACAGTATCCACTCCCCACAAGAGAGATCCTCCACTGTTTGTCTCAAAGCAACCCTCACAGGGTCTATCTGATTTCCGATGTAAACACGTTTTGCATGATAGCCTACTGGTATTGTCGTTGGCATTAGAAAAATCCGTAAGAGCCCCTGACATAGGTCTTATCAGCTCTCTAGGGGACATTCAATTGGAGGATACCCGTTCAAACAGCCCCTGTGGTGGAGAAAGCTCCTGAAATATGTAATCAGGGCACAACAATGCATCTGAGCAATCTAGAAATGAGACCTTTGAGTGCACTGTTTAAAGACTGCCTTTGATGATTCTACATGAGCTGTGTAATATACTGTAATGCAGTATCTTCAAAAGATCTGAGCGGCCCCATACGATACTTTTCGTTTTTTCTCTGTGAGTGGTTTGAAACAGGGTATGGAAGGCCCTCATGCCTGCCCCCCTCTCTGACAACGTCACCTGAGCCAAGCTTACAGTAATCCGCCGACGTCTCGGGCGTCCTGACACGGGATGTTGTGAACAAAAACATCAACCTCAGTGTAACCCCACAAGGCCCAGAGACACTGGGGAAATATCACTGATCTTCCTCCAGCAGCGTGCCAGCCAGCCAGCCAGCCAAGCTCCTATAGTTGGCTGTTTCCTCTTTGGTTGACAGTGCAAAAGGTTCATAACTAACCACAGAGTTGCTCACTCTCACTGTCAGTCAGTAGTTGCCGATGTATTACGAAAGCCCTCTCCAACTAGTGTTCACCTCACCGGTTCAACACATACAGATGTAGGATCTTAATTTGACCACTCTTTTGTTGCTGAGAATTTTCCTGCACTGCAGGAAATTCAGTGAAATGTACACTAACACACAGTTATTTAAACAGTATTGCACTTTTCATGTAGGCTAATCTTGGCCAGCTAATAGCCTAACTACCGATCAAGCAACAGTATGGACTAAACGGTCAAATTCGGTTGCTGCTGGATTATTTTGCTGCAACAATACTGGTCAAATTAAGATCCAACATCTGTAACCCCATGATCTGTGAACTGGGAAGAAGAAAGGAACAGCATCTAACTTCAAATTGAGCCAAATCTTCTCCCCTTTTTCAATTAAAGAGACTCTTACTCTTAGGACTACTCCTTCATATAAACATATCTAATGTCATATTTCTTTGATGTTGAGGTGGTGATGCCCGTCTTAGAGAACGGTGAGGAAAGGTGCTCAAACAAGTAATTGTGGAGTAAACATTCTGTGTGTACTTTACTGATGGTGTCATAGCTTCCAAACCCTGTCACTTGGCTGATGGGTTCAGAGGGAGTTGCAAGGTATTCTCTCCTCCAGCATCTTGCTACCTGCCCGGACTTGCTACTAAATGTATCATTGCAGAGAGCCATGTAACAATTTGAGCTGATGCTGCCAGTTTAAATAACTAAGTCATGTGGTCAGAGCTATTATATCATTCATCTTCTGTTCCTCTACTCCTGCTGTGCCAAGTGATGGATAACACCCAAGGCTGTAACCAGGGTTTGAGTTTTAGTGAGGTCCCAGGACATTTTTTGAAAGTTGAAGCTCATTTACTGCATTTCTATACAATTAGAAAATGTTTAAAAGCTATTTGAAGAACAGCAAAAATATGTAAAAATGACCCCAGCCATTATCACCTTGGCTGCTGTAGGTTCATTCACCTCAGTCTACAAACACATGACCTATTAGCTATACAATTGCAATGTTATACCCCTGAAAGGGGGAAAATATGATAAATTATTCACAATGACACATAGCATCAGCGACGATACGAAAATTGATTGCATTTTAATGTCAGCCTATAGGAAAGATAGGCCATGTGGAGATGTTCATATTGAAACACGTCTTCTTTTTTTTTGTCCCTAACTTGTTTGATAAGATTAGTACAGATGTTCTCAAAGGACCCCACATGGGGCCCCAACCCCAAGTTTGGAACCACTGTACTAACCTCTCTCTCTGCTTGCTTCCTATCTCTCTCTGTCTCCTCTGCTTCCACCTGCATGCATTGCAGTCTGCCTCAGCCTCACCCCTGAGCGCCACATCACTGTCTGTCTTAGTATCCTACTTTCTGTAAAGCAAAGTTATCATGAGAACTTAGTAGCCTATTTTTTGCTCCTGCTGAGGTAGGCTCCGTTTAACGTTAGCATCTTACTTCATCCTAGCTGGCTAAGTAACACTGGCCAGAGCCTTTCAATGTTACTGCAATAGAAGTACCTATAGCCAACTCACTGACTGATATACTGTATCTATAAGCGACTATTTACCAGTTGTGCACTCATTCTCCGAGAATCGGTTTTTGTTTGTTTGGGGGGCGGTTTTAAAAGGGGGGACGGTTTTAAAATCGCCTTTTGCGAGCTGGAGTAGGGGTAGGCCTAGTTCATTTCACTTCTCAGGTCCTCGGCCTTTGCCGCGAGAGTGCGGAGTTGGCCGTTTGAGAGAGTGGTGAATGTGCTGCTAAAAAGGCAAATGAGTGAGGCAAATCCGTGGGACGCAGATGAAAATAATGTACAAAACACTGTTCATGATTCCACTCGTTCGCAAAGAGGCAGGCACGAATATAACTCAGTCAGATCAATAATATAAGCATTGCCTTTTCCTCTGGTTTTACAGATAGTAAAATACACAACAGGGGAGTTTCAACTTGGTATGTGTTTTTAGAGCAAAGCATGATTTAGCTGTAACAACAAAATCTGTAATAGCAGAGAAAATGTGTTCTGCCAAATTAAAGATGCACAAGAGAGTACCACAGTATGAGTCATAATACCCATAAAACCTAGCGGTCAAACCGGGAAATGGTTCCAATTGTTTTTCCACCATTCATTTTTCCCACAGGGAAAGTTAGAAACACTTAAAATAAGGGTTGTGTTTCGTGTAGGCTTATCCTCCTGTGAAGTTTTGATAACCGTGTAAATCTCTCTAGGACAAGGTGACTTTTATCAATATATTCACCTGTATTTACCACCCAAAAAAGAAATGCTAATTAGCTGCTAATGTGGCTATCATAAAGAACTACAAATGCCATGATGATCTGGACGAGACTGCCAGATCGAGGCAAAGGTAAGAATCTCTTGATTAACTATCTAATGTTAGCTAAATGTAGTAAATAAATTGGCTACATTTCTTTAAATGGACAATTCTGTGAACTGTCTTGTGCAAGTTTTAAATTGACACAATAACTGTTAGCAAAGGTGTCAGCTAGAGATGACGTGCAGTGTTTTGTAGTTTTGCATGATGTCTACTTTTATGCTAATTAGCATTTTTGAATTTGAGAGTAAATGGAGCCGGATATATTGATAAAAGTCACTTTGTCTGAGAGAGATTTACATGGTTATCAAAACGTCACGCCAGGGTAATACTACACAAAACACAGCCCTTATTGTAAGTGTATTTAAAATCCCATGTGGGAAAAATGAATGGTGGAAAAACGATTTCCCTGTTTGACCGCTAGGTTTTATGGGTATTATGACACCTCCACTGTGGGACTCTATGCAGAAATCCCTCCTCCATTTCCTGGTTGCTAACATTCTAATAGTTTGCTTAATTTCAGTACAAAATCTAAACTTAAGAACAGGAAGCATAAAAATAGCGCACATAGAACAGATCTACCACTTCTTAGACTTCTATGTGAATTTGGTCAGGTCGCTCAAAAAGTTTCGTATTGCAGCTTTAAAAGGAGCATACTATAGATCAAAAACCACCCTAGAACTCAGTTGATAAAAGAGTCAACTTAACAGTAGATCTGCTAAGGTGAGAATCTTCCATCCAGAGTAGTTCTACATCCCTGATTCCCTCTCTGTAAATAACAGGCAGTGTTTGCTGTAAACAGTTGAAAGACCTCAGTGGAGAAGAGCTTTGATGAGTGGTACCTCCGGTCATTCTCCCTATACACACTGGTTAGGCTATTCTGAAAATGTACCACTGAGAAGAATAAAAACATTGTTTCCACCAGGTGCTCAAAGCACTTTCCATTGTATGGGGTTGGTTGGGAAATTGACCTCATCCTCAGCCCCCATGGAACAGTGTTCTGAATAAGGCCCAGTGTGGGAACAGCCCCTTGTGACACTTGTAGATGGTTATACAGTTCACATGGAGGTCAAAGGTTGTTGTGTGTGGCAGAGGACCACAGTTGGGTGCACTGCTCTGAGGTCAGCCTAAGTAATGGTAATGAGATAACGAACGGGACAAAAGATGGAGGATAAAGAGAGCGATGGGGGAGAAGAGGATCATTGTATCATTCAGACACCAATCAGAGGTTAGTTTGTCTCTCCAGAATGATTGCACTGATGTAGGATCTTAATTTGACCAGTTTCTCACAACAGGAAAATAATCCTGCAGCAACCGGAAATGGGAATTATTGTGTGTTATAATAAATGGAATTTTTATATGGGTTGACACATTTTTTGTTATGGCAAATCAAGTCTGACATTTTTATGTTGAAATTACAAACTTTAGAAGCCTTTTTAAACCTTGAATACACTACAAGTTTGCATTTACTGCAACAACAGTGTGATCAAATTAAGATCCTACATCTGTATTCTACAGACCCACTGATGATAGTGGCAAACCATTCTCTTTATCATTAGGATGGACATGATCAACGATGAAAAAGAGAAGTTGAGTCATATAATTACAGTACTTGGTAGTTAGGCAATAGGCGTACATTATTTGAGTGTGACATCCACAGGGGCATGTAGTTTCGGCTCCATAAAGTCGGTAAGAAAAGGCTGGTAAATGGTGACACTGCAATAAGAGCTACATAGTCCTAAACTCCAACTAGGGGTTTCTGGCAGGAAGTGTTAAGACTGGAGGCTGTTCTTCAACCAAGAGACCATGCAATGAGGAGAGGAAGACATTAGTGGGACATGTCAGGGTGCTTAGAGTAAGGCCTAATAAATGGGGTGGTGTGGAAGGATGTGTCTATTGAAAGGCCGGTCCCACAGGGGGGAAACGTATACTGATATCACCATGAACTATTGTCACCACTGCCTCCTTCAGAAGAAAAAGAGTGGTAATTGTCAGCCGGTACAGATACCTGAGCGATCACTTCCATCATAAATTACACTTGTTCAAAAGCACAGATCTCTGATTACAGGAAGAGCAACAAAGAGGTGTCTGGTGGTCTAGTTACAGTAGCATCTCAATAGGAGGGATGGTTTAACACCTCAGGTCATGGCTGGTGATACAGGGACAAGTCCAAAACCGACTTAGGTAAAAAGAGTAGGGGTACAATCATACAGTAGACCATATATTGTTCTATCTCCATTGGTACACTCCAAAAGGTGTGCCTGGGGCACAGTGAGTAGTTCAGAGAATGGCAGGTAGAGTGGGCATGTTGTAATTCATATAATTTCTACTTTAACTGTTTCCCCTCATAGCAAGTCTACCTTATGATGACAGTATTTCCTGATTGAAAATCGTACCTGACATTTGTGTCTATTTAAGCCTGAATAAACACCATAACCATTATGCAGGTTGATACAGGATTATGCAGCACAGCATGTGGTTTCTGTTTGTATTTGAATCATCCATCTATGAAAAAACAACACCATTTTGGCCCACGGGTTGATGATTTCATATGATTGGTTCATAAAATTGCAAGATTCCTACAGAATGTCTCGATACATATGTGTGCCTTCTTAGAGCCTGCATAAATCTGGGTTGCTTTGATTATGATATCTATGAAAATGATCAGCATTGGCAAGAGAGCTAGAATCCTCTACAAGATGAAGCATGACACTGAGTTTTTCCAGGTACAGGCTGGAGACATCTACACTGCTGATGTAGCTTTTAACAGGTGGAAGCTTGCTGCAGGTGACAGACCTTCAAAGGCAAGAGAGGGAGACAAGTTAAGACATCAAAACTCTACTGTAATACATATAGCTAGTATTTGGGGAGGCTGCATGCAAAGATAATGTAGTCATACACACATAGTGAGCCAATAAAGTTCAAGGTAAGATGAGAACTACAGTATAACCTTTTCATGTTTGATGCGGTATATGGGCCATTGGTCGTGGACTCAAATAAAGTATGAAATTCATTTATTTAGTCATCATTAATAGTAAAAACAAATCTAATCAAATTCCAGAATGAGATGCAATCAATGTAATATGCTTTCCCCAGTGATCGTACATACTCCCTACAATAATATTAATATAATGTTGTCGTTGATGTACAGTGCATTCGGAAAGTATTCGCACCCCTTTATAACAAATAAAAAACAGAAATGCCTTATTTACATAAGTATTCAGACCATTTGCTTTGAGACTCGAAATTGAGTTCAGGTGCATCCTGTTTCCATTGATCATCCTTGAAATGTTTCTAGAACTTGATTGGAGTCCACCTGTGGTAAATTCAATTGATTGGACATGATTTGTAAAGGCACACACCTGTCTATATAAGGTCCCACAGTTCACAGTGCATGACAGAACAAAAACCAAGCCATGAGGTTGAAGGAATTGACCGTAGAGCACCGAGACAGAATTGTGTCGAGGCACAGATCTGGAGAAGGGTACCAAAAAATGTCTGCAACATTGAAGTTCCCCAAGAACACAATGGCCTCCATCATTCTTAAATGGAAGAAGTTTGGAAACACCAAGACTCCAAACTGAGCAATCGGGGGAGAAGGGCTTTGGTCAGGGAGGTGACCAAGAACCAGATGGTCCCTCTGACAGAGCTCCAGAGTTCGTCTGTGGAGATGGAAGAACCTTCCAGAAAGACAATCATCTCTGCAGCACTCCACCAATCAGGCCTTTATGGTAGAGTGGCCAGACGGAAGCCACTCCTCAGTAAAAGGCACATGACAGCCCGCTTGGAGTTTGCCAAAAGGCACCTAAAGACTCTCAGACCATGAGAAACAAGATTCTCTGGTCTGATGAAACCAAGATTGAACTTTTTGAGCATGGTGGTGGCAGCATCATGCTATGGGGATGTTTTTCAGTGGCAGGGGCTGGGAGACTAGTCAGAATCAAGGGAAAGATGAACAGAGCAACGTACAGAGAGATCCTTGATGAAACCCTGCTCCAGAGAGCTCAGGACCTCAGACTGGGGGCGAAGGTTCACCTTCCAACAGGACAACAACCCTAAGCATACAGCCAAGACAATGCAGGAGTGGCTTCGGGACAAGTCTCTGAATGTCCTTGAGTGGCCCAGCCAGAGCCCGGACTTGAACCCGATCGAACATCTCTGGAGAGACCTGAAAATAGCTGTGCAGCAACGCTCCCCATCCAACCTGACAGAGCATGAGAGGATCTGCAGAGAAGAATGGGAGAAACTCCCCAAATACAGGTGTGCCAAGCTTGTAGCATCATACCCAAGAAGACTCGAGGCTGTAATCGCTGCCAAAGGTGCTTCAACAAAGTACTGAGTAAAGGGTTTGAATACTTATGTAAATGTTATATTTCAGTTTTTTATTTTTAATACATTTGCAAAAATGTCTAAAAACCACCTTTTGCTTTGTCATTATGGGGTATTGTGTGTAGGTTGAAGAGGGGGGAAAAAACAATTGAATTCATTTTAGAATAAGGCTGTAATGTAACAAAATGTGGAAAAAGTCAAGCGGTCTGAATACTTTCCGAATGCACTGTATGTGGAAAAACACAATCTGAGTTGATATCATCATCATTAGTGGGCATGAACTTGTTCATAAAGATACATCATGGCTTTCTAAGCCATGTCCAATAGTGTATTTTTAGAGGGTTCTATATCATATTTCTTTGTCTGGCAGGCAGGCAGATACAGTCACATTATGTATAAGTGTTTTACTCCAAGTTTCAGAAGACTATGCCAAAAGTCTATGGTAACTTCTCCACTCCTCTGCCCCGGGTAGTACTATAGGGCAACCCTTCAAAGAACTGCTTAAGTAAAGGCATTAAAAAACAGCCTTAAGTGACTTCACTCCACCAGCATGTATGGAGACAGGGCCCACTGTTTCATAAGGGATTAATTCATAAAGGTCTGAAGGAGTGACTAGTCATCACAGGACAAATCCCTCCCATTCGCTGGGTAATACAGACGTTCTGAGATCTGGGATCCTGTTTGTTTTGTTGGAATAGAGAGAAAGGCTTGCCACTTGGAGCCTGATCCACACCATTGGATGTGTCTTTTTTTAAAGTGCAGTGAAAGGCAGAGTATAAATCAAATGTATTTATAAAACCAAATCAAATCAAATGTATTTATAAAGCCCATTTTACATCAGCAGACGTCACAAAGTGCTTATACAGAAACCCAGCCTAAAACCCCAAACAGCAAGCAATGCAGATGTACAGTAGAAGCATGGTGGCTAAGAAAAACGTGAAAGGCAGGAACCTAGGAAGAAACCTAGAGAGGAACCAGGCTCTGAGGGGTGGCCAGTCCTCTTCTGGCTGTGCCGGATGGAGATTATAAGAGTAAATGGTCATTAAGGCCAGATCATTCTTCAAGATGTTCAAACGTTCATAAGACTAATAAAGATAGATAAAGAACATGCTGATGATGGTGTGAATCATATGTAGTAGACGTCCGTTAGTACAGATGTAGGATTTTAATTATATCATCATGTTGCAGAAGAACTTTCCTGCAATGCAGGAAATGTAAAACTTGTAGTGTATTTCAGGTTTTCAAAAGGCTTTGACTTGATTTTCCCTTACGAAAAATGTATCAACCCCTACAAAAATGTGCATTCATTATAATCCACATTTCCTGTTGCTGAAGGATTATGTTCCTGCTGTAGCAAACTGGCTCAATTTAAGATCCTACATCTGTATCTAGTTGGTCAGATCTGGATGAAATAACACTAGTCAGCCTCAGATAAAGGAGTTGCTCTAATGCTGCTGTGATAGGGGAACAGAGTTTGCATGGCAGAGAGAACGGAAAGGGACAGTCGCCCCCTGGGGTTATGGACAAGTATAACATACAGTGCCTTCAGAAAGTATTCCTACCCCTTGACTTACTCCACATTTTGTTGTGTTACTGCCCCAATTCAAAATTGAATAAATTGATTTTTTTTCTCACAATATCCCAGAATGACAAACTGAAAACATGTTTAGACATTTTTGCAAATGTATTGAAAATTATATACAGAAATATCTAATTTACATAAGTTTTCACACCCCTGAGTCAATACTTTGTAGAAGTTAAGTTAGATGGGGAGTGGCGATGAACAGCAATCTTCAAGTCTTTTCAATGGGATTCAAGTCTGAGCTTTGGCTGGACCTCTCAAGGACTTTCACATTCTTGTTCTGAAGCCATTCTAGCATTGCTTTGGCTGTATGCTTTGAGTCATTGTCCTGTTGGACCGTAAATCTTCGCCCCAGTCTAAGGCCGTTTGCACTCTGAAGCAGGTTCTCATCAAGGATTTGCTCCATTCATTGTTCCCTCTATCCTTACCAGTCTCCCAGTCCCTGCCGCTGAAAAGCATCCCCATAGCATGATGCTGCCACCACCATGCTTCAATGTAGGGATGGTGTTCGACGGGTGATGAGTTGTGCCTAGTGTTTTATCCAGAGACTGTTGTTCTTCTGGTAGGTTCTCCCATCTCAACCAAGGAACTCTGTAGTTCTGTCAGAGTTGTCATTGGGTTCTTGGTCACCTCCCTGACCAAGGTCCTTCTTGCCCAGTGGGTCAGTTTGGTCGGACAGCCAGCTCTGGGCAGAGTCTGGGTAGTTCCATATTTTTTAAATTTCCCAATGATGGAGACCACAGATATATGCCTCATCACAATTCTATCTCGGAGATCTACGGACTTCATGGTATAGTTTCTGCTCTGACATGTACTGTCAACTGTGGGACCTTATATAGACAGGTGTGTTTCTTTCTAAATCATGTCCAAACTATTGAATTGGCCACAGGTGGACTCCAATCAAGTTGTAGTGACGTCTCAAGGATTATCAAAAGGAAGTTGGATGCACCTGTGCTCAATTTGGACTGTCATAGCAAAGGAGTGTGAATATTTATGTAAATTAGATATTTCTGTATTTCATTTTCAATACATTTGCAACATTTTCTTAAAACATGTTTTCACTTTGTAATTATGGGGTATTGTGTGTAAAACAAATAGTAACACAACAAAATGTGGAATAAGTCAAGGGGTATGAATACTTTCTGAAGGCACTGTACAGTACAAGTCTCCTTGTCTCCTTGATCACCCTGTACTTGGCATTTCTGTCTATTGTTTGTCACATACGTCAATCCATTAACAGTGTGAATACAGTATTACTCACTATGAGTAATTTAATTACTGTATCAAACACAGAGGAATAGCAATGTTAGAAAGTGGATGAAACTACAGGTATTTCCCAGGTGATTGAGAAAAGATAGAGTCAAACTGAAGACGGTGGTTGTTGGAGCCTAGCTCTGCTCTACACCTTAAAGACAGTGAGCGCCATATCTATAGACAGCAGAGATCTATCCTGGGGGGAATTCCATTCCACTAATGCCCCTCTCAGAGCAGACTGCAGTTGTCAACGTTGGGTCATATGATGATATATATGTGTACAATGTCAGTGGAAAAATTCCACTATCATGAAGACATTTATGTTCAGCGAGGATGTTCTTGATGTGAAGATATACATATGTAGGATCTTCATTAGAGCCAGTTTGCTACAGCATGAAAAGAATCCTGCAGCAACAGGAAATGCTGTGGAGGAACATTCTCAGCAACAACATAGTGATAAAATTAAGATCCTACAAGAGTAGCAAGGGTATCTTACGCTCACAGTGAAAAACAGAGTAAAAACTAAGCACTAACATGTGAGGTTATGAAGTTGAACATGTGACAGAATGTTAAGATTAGGTGAAATCAAAAGTTTTTTGGGACCAAGTTACACTTCTCAAAAGGCACCGAGTTGGTGGAACGACCACCCTTTTGTACGGACCAGAGGTAGTGTGGCATTCGAAAGAAGTTAGGTGAGAGTAGAATCTGTCAAGATCCCACCACCAGCCTGCCAGCTGTTTCAGTATCAACACTTCTTTTATCGCTTAAGATAGTCATCCTGCCAACCATGACAGTAATTCTGTCAGAGTGATGGCCACACAATGTCTCCTCATCTTGAAAACAAAGGACCGGATTGGCTGAGAGCTGCTGCATACATTTACAGTAGAAAATGCAGTGAGTTTGGAGGTTTCTGGGTAGCGAATCATTCTAGTAGTGTTTGGATTTATGTTTTCAATAAGAAGAAGAGCGATGCATTCATTCCTTCAAGGTGCCCTGTCGACCGTGTCGACCCGCACTATCTTACTTTGCACAAAGAGTAATAATTTCACATGGAGGAGAATGAAAACAGATTGACTGCCACAATGGCAGGTTAATCCACTTATATTAACACCCAGGAGCTGGATGATTTAACATCAGATCTTCAGATGCTTAGGTAATGCAAAAACAACAGAGTCAACATAGCCCATGACTTTCCTGGCTTAGTTAAATAAGCTGTCATACACAAAAACCCCAACTCTTTCTCTGGCACTTGATTACGTTTTACAGCTATACAAACAAGTGTACACTGTGTTGCATACAATAATTATCCAATCAAGCTTCATATTTTCAGATGCTGTTCAGATGCTCTCTCTCTCTCCCCTTCATCATCAGCTACATTTCTCTACCATTTGATTAGTTTCATTTAGTTGCCTGCGAGGTCTTCCACCTCCTCTAGCCTGAGGAGTGTTTGTAGGTAAGCTTGTGTACATGGCACAGTGTTTTATGGGAGTAATAAGTGTCCCATGCACATTGTAGAGAGAGAGAGCGATGAGTTTGGTTTGGCTGCTCTTTGTTTTGTTCACCACTGCCAATATCACTGTGGCAAACAGTTTGGTTTGTTTATCTTTGTTTATTCTGGTTCCATGTCATATAATACCAAAGAATACCAACCCACTGGGCACAGATGTCAGATCAACGTCTAGTTTTGATTTACATTTGGTTGACTTGTCAACTAATGTGAAATCAAAAAAAATGTCACCATGTCATTGGATTTAGTTTAAAAGTAGGCTGAAAAAAATAAGAAATTCCCTTACGTTGATGACTTTTGTTCAAATCCAATCAGTTTTCCACGTTGATTTAATGTCATTACATTGAATGTTTTGGTTGAAATGACGTGGAAACAACATTGATTCAACCAGTTTTTTCCCAGTGGAAGTTTGTTTAAGGCATACCTGTTGTCATTTACATGTCATGGCTGCACAGTATGTGATCATCCCTGCCTGTACAGTACTTGTATTATAGAACAATATACGTAATAAGGTAGCCTACGTAATTTGGAGCTGACTATTCAGTATGCAGTATGCAACCATTGATTTCCTTATCTCAATTCATCAGAAATTGTGGTAAATGTTGTATTTCAGTAATTTTATAGCAAATTCAAATTCACACACCGTTTTCCCCACTTAAATGTTATTTGGAGACCAACGTGCTGCAGCACATTCTTGCGATGTGACGATGATTGCACCTCGAAGAGGATAAATGCCTTTAGAAAACACAACGCTAGCTCATTACTCCAGCAGCTACATTGTTTCTCCTGAGACAAGGCCCAACTCTGCCCATTGCTCACCTACAGAAAATGTATAACCTTCAAATCCACTAATAGCATTCTACAGCCTCTGTGTTACTTAGGGCAAGGGGAGAAACACAAGGAAGCTCTCTGGAATGCCTGACACCAGCTGAGAGGAAAGCAGAGGAGAGGTGTCAGGCATGAAGGCCCAACACTCTCACATGGATTCCGTTCCAGGTGTATAACCAGTAATCTACTGTACGTCTACCGTGGATAAGAGAAAGTAATATGGCCGACACTGCGTCATCAAATTGCTTTCACCTATCCAGTCTTATTGAAACAATAAAAAAGTATTGATCAACTACATCGGTGTCCATCTGTTTCAACAGAGAGAGAGCAGAGAGAGCTTTCTGTGTACAGGGTAAGGATGAATGAAACACAGCACAAACTAAGTGAGTAACAACATGTTCTAGGTAGACTCATTTGTGGTGAGTGGCATTTACTCCATTGTTTGATAAGGGGTTTTAGGACAACACAAATCAAGCTGTTTCACAACCTAAGCTTCTCCTCGCTCCCATGATGCATCCTTTACAAAGTTTTGAGTCATCTGCTCCTGTGGGAACAAGTCTGGAGATAACCTATAGAAGAAGCCCATATTAAAGTCAATGAGGCAGAATAGAAAAAACTGAGCCCTGCAGGTAGCACTGCTAATTCCAAATGCTTGGCCTGTTCAATTATTCCTACAGCTACTGCAGGAACATAACACTGTATGTTCTTCCTCAATTAGGAATTTAGAGCTTCTAAAGTCTAAATACAACAAAAAGCTGCATACCTAAGGAATACAATTATTCCTTGTGATTGCGACATACCTCGGCAGCCGAGCCAAATGAGGGGTTTCTACCATGACTGATAGGCAGTGATAGTTCATCACCCAGACCAAGTATCACTTCCTGTGTCAAAGGTCAACATTTCTCATCCTTCGACAGCTGAGCTTTTGAGGGAAAAATACATTGAACCATTCACAACATACTATCTCTACACTTACGTCACACCGAATTGGGTCACTTGATATGAAAAGGGTGACATCGCTTTAAGATAATAAACCTGTTTCCAGAGACTTCAAAGTGTGATTGAAATTCACCTAGACTTGCCGAGTGTAACGAAGCATCGCCTCACAAAGACCTTTGAGGCCACCCAGAACTATGTCTCTCATAACACAAATATCATCAAGGCAGATAAGCACCAAGCCAAGGTAAATATGACCCTGCTGTCACTGTTTTCCTGGAGGAGACTGTGGTGGAAGCCAACAAGTGTACTCAGAAGGTTGCACAACATAACACAGTCATCTAGACGGGAAGAGGTTATTTCTCAGATGATGCATAATAGAGTCAACAAACCATTGATGACCCTTTATAGAGTTTAAAGGCCCAGTGCAGTCAAAAACGTGATGTTCCTGTGTTTTATACACACTGAGTATACAAAACATGACTTAGACTGACCAGGTGAATCCAGGTGAAAGCTATGATCCCTTATTGATGTCACCTGTTAAATCCACTTCAATCAGTGTATATGAAGGGGAGGAGACAGGTTAAAGAAGGATTTTTAAGCATTGAGACAATTGAGACATGGATTGTGTATGTGTGCCATTCAGACGGTGAATTGGCAAGACAAAAAATTTAAGTGCCTTTGAACGGGGTATTGTAGTAGGTGCCAGGCGCACCGGTTTGTGTCAAGAACTGCAACGCTGCTGGGTTTTTCACACTCAACAGTTTCCTGTGTGTATCAAGATTGGTCCACCACCTAAACGACTTCCAGCCAACTTGACACAACTGTGGGAAGCATTGGAGTCAACATGGACCAGCATCCATGTGCAACACTTTTGACAGAGTCCATGCCCTGATGAATTGAGGCTGTTCTGAGGGCAAAAATAATTTTATGTTTGGTATACTCTGTGTATATTTCCACATTATGAGGTTGGAATAATACTGTGAAAATGATGATAATGCCCTTTTAGTGTAAGAGCTGTTTGAAAAGACTGCCTGAAATATCAGCCTGTTTTGCTAGGATGGAGTTTTGGCAAGATGGATTTTTTGGCCTGCCGGGTGACATCATCAGGAGGTAAATTAGTTAATACACCAATAAGAAAGAGCGTTCCAAACCTCTCTGCCAATAACAGCTAGTTTGAAGTTTTCCCCTCCCCACTTATACCACTCCCAGACAGTTCTAGCAACATTCTTGCTTGAGAAATTGCTCTTGCTAAGAAGCTATGAAAACAATCACAGTAATGTACTTAATTGTTACCCAGAAATGATTTGATATTGAGATAAAAACATCTGCATTGTGCCTTTAAACTATCCTTACTGTGCAACATCATGCAGACAAGGATGATTTAAACAGTAAATAGTAAAATGTTTGAACAGTAAATAGAAACTGTAATGATAGTAAGTTATTTATATGGTAAAATATTGTAAAATTGACTGTGTCCATATAACTTCCAAGCTGGAAGTAGAGGCCTAAGCATTGATGTTCACTAATTTACTCCAATTAGGGAAGGGGTGGTGGGGTTGGAAAGTAATAAAGGGAAATATATATTTTTTTAAAGGATATGTACAGTATATGTGTGTGAATGTGTATGTTTATATATATGTGTATGTATGTAACTATATATGTACAGTGGGGGGGAAAAGTATTTAGTCAGCCACCAATTGTGCAAGTTCTCCCACTTAAAAAGATGAGAGAGGCCTGTAATTTTCATCATAGGTACACGTCAACTATGACAGACAAAATGAGAAAAAAAAATCCAGAAAATCACGTTGTAGGATTTTTTATGAATTTATTTGCAAATTATGGTGGAAAATAAGTATTTGGTCAATAACAAAAGTTTCTCAATACTTTGTTATATACCCTTTGTTGGCAATGACACAGGTCAAACGTTTTCTGTAAGTCTTCACAAGGTTTTCACACACTGTTGCTGGTATTTTGGCCCATTCCTCCATGCAGATCTCCTCTAGAGCAGTGATGTTTTGGGGCTGTCGCTGGGCAACACGGACTTTCAACTCCCTCCAAAGATTTTCTATGGGGTTGAGATCTGGAGACTGGCTAGGCCACTCCAGGACCTTGAAATGCTTCTTACGAAGCCACTCCTTCGTTGCCCGGGCGGTGTGTTTGGGATCATTGTCATGCTGAAAGACCCAGCCACGTTTCATCTTCAATGCCCTTGCTGATGGAAGGAGGTTTTCACTCAAAATCTCACGATACATGGCCCCATTCATTCTTTCCTTTACACGGATCAGTCGTCCTGGTCCCTTTGCAGAAAAACAGCCCCAAAGCATGATGTTTCCACCCCCATGCTTCACAGTAGGTATGGTGTTCTTTGGATGCAACTCAGCATTCTTTGTCCTCCAAACACGACGAGTTGAGTTTTTACCAAAAAGTTCTATTTTGGTTTCATCTGACCATATGACATTCTCCCAATCCTCTTCTGGATCATCCAAATGCACTCTAGCAAACTTCAGACGGGCCTGGACATGTACTGGCTTAAGCAGGGGGACACATCTTGCACTGCAGGATTTGAGTCCCTGGCGGCGTAGTGTGTTACTGATGGTAGGCTTTGTTACTTTGGTCCCAGCTCTCTGCAGGTCATTCACTAGGTCCCCCCGTGTGGTTCTGGGATTTTTGCTCACCGTTCTTGTGATCATTTTGACCCCACGGGGTGAGATCTTGCGTGGAGCCCCAGATCGAGGGAGATTATCAGTGGTCTTGTATGTCTTCCATTTCCTAATAATTGCTCCCACAGTTGATTTCTTCAAACCAAGCTGCTTACCTATTGCAGATTCAGTCTTCCCAGCCTGGTGCAGGTCTACAATTTTGTTTCTGGTGTCCTTTGACAGCTCTTTGGTCTTGGCCATAGTGGAGTTTGGAGTGTGACTGTTTGAGGTTGTGGACAGGTGTCTTTTATACTGATAACAAGTTCAAACAGGTGCCATTAATACAGGTAACGAAGTGGAGGACAGAGGAGCCTCTTAAAGAAGAAGTTACAGGTCTGTGAGAGCCAGAAATCTTGCTTGTTTGTAGGTGACCAAATACTTATTTTCCACCATAATTTGCTAATAAATTCATTAAAAATCCTACAATGTGATTTTCTGGATTTTTTTTCTCAATTTGTCTGTCATAGTTGACGTGTACCTATGATGAAAATTACAGGCCTCTCTCATCTTTTTAAGTGGGAGAACTTGCACAATTGGTGGCTGACTAAATACTTTTTTCCCCCACTGTATGTATGTATGTATGTATGTGTGTGTATGTACAGTGAGGGAAAAAAGTATTTGATCCCCTGCTGATTTTGTACGTTTGCCCACTGACAAAGAAATGATCAGTCTATAATTTTAATGGTAGGTTTATTTGAACAGTGAGAGACAGAATAACAACAAAAAAATCCAGAAAACGCATGTCAAAAATGTTATAAATTGATTTGCATTTTAATGAGGGAAATAAGTATTTGACCCCTCTGCAAAACATGACTTAGTACTTGGTGGCAAAACCCTTGTTGGCAATCACAGAGGTCAGACGCTTCTTGTAGTTGGCCACCAGGTTTGCACACATCTCAGGAGGGATTTTGTCCCACTCCTCTTTGCAGATCTTCTCCAAGTCATTAAGGTTTCGAGGCTGACGTTTGGCAACTCGAACCTTCAGCTCCCTCCACAGATTTTCTATGGGATTAAGGTCTGGAGACTGACTAGGCCACTCCAGGACCTTAATGTGCTTCTTCTTGAGCCACTCCTTTGTTGCCTTGGCCGTATGTTTTGGGTCATTGTCATGCTGGAATACCCATCCACAACCCATTTTCAATGCCCTGGCTGAGGGAAGGAGGTTCTCACCCAAGATTTGACGGTACATGGCCCCGTCCATCGTCCCTTTGATGCGGTGAAGTTGTCCTGTCCCCTTTGATGCGGTGAAGTTGTCCTGTCCCCTTAGCAGAAAAACACCCCCAAAGCATAATGTTTCCACCTCCATGTTTGACGGTGGGGATGGTGTTCTTGGGGTCATAGGCAGCATTCCTCCTCCTCCAAACACGGCGAGTTGAGTTGATGCCAAAGAGCTTGATTTTGGTCTCATCTGACCACAACACTTTCACCCAGTTCTCCTCTGAATCATTCAGATGTTCATTGGCAAACTTCAGACGGGCCTGTATATGTGCTTTCTTGAGCAGGGGGACCTTGCGGGCGCTGCAGGATTTCAGTCCTTCACGGCGTAGTGTGTTACCAATTGTTTTCTTGGTAACTATGGTCCCAGCTGCCTTGAGGTCATTGACAAGATCCTCCCGTGTAGTTCTGGGCTGATTCCTCACCGTTCTCATGATCATTGCAACCACGAGGTGAGATCTTTCATGGAGCCCCAGGCCGAGGGAGATTGACAGTTCTTTTGTGTTTTTTCTATTTGCGAATATTCGCACCAACTGTGTCACCTTCTCACCAAGCTGCTTGGCGATGGTCTTGTAGCCCATTCCAGCCTTTTGTAGGTCTACAATCTTGTCCCTGACATCCTTGGAGAGCTCTTTGGTCTTGGCCATGGTGGAGAGTTTGGAATCTGATTGATTGATTGCTTCTGTGGACAGGTGTCGTTTATACCTTTAAGAGTGTGCGTCTAATCTCAGCTCGTTACCTGTATAAAAGACAACTGGGAGCCAGAAATCTTTCTGATTGAGAGGGGGTCAAATACTTACTTCCCTCATTAAAATGAAAATCAATTTATAACATTTTTGACATGCGTTTTTCTGGATTTTTTTGTTGTTATTCTGTCTCTCACTGTTCAAATAAACCTACCATTAAAATTATAGACTGATCATGTCTTTGTCAGTGGGCAAACGTACAAAATCAGCAGGGGATCAAATACTTTTATCCCTCACTGTATACTAAGGCATTTGTGAAAATTCTATAGCAATATAGAGTGGGAAAGCGGCCGTGCGTTTGGACAGTTAATAGACACTGCAGTAAATAAAACCAAATAAAAACATCTGTCTTGTCCAGGACCGGAGTCTACACAGACCAGTGTGCTATAGCCAATCAGAGCTACAGTAGACCTTTATAAAAACAAGCCATTTGCCACACTGGCCTGCCATCATTCACTTTGAACTAGACTGTGTGTTTACAGGCAGTTGCAACAGCGCGACTTTAAATCATTAGAACGCATTCGCCGAAAGCCACAAAATACAACTGAATGGATTTCTGCAAATTATGTAGATTTGGGAACTTTACAGTCCTATTGATCAAACAACCATGAAAAGGTAGGCTCTCTCACTCAGTTATGCACATCAACAACAACAAGATCAACAACTAATGCTAGCCAGAGCAAGATGAGGTAAAATCTAACGTAGGAACATTAGATGAACCCTCTCAAACATTTTCAGCTAGTTGGCCATCAAAATTGCACTGATAAACGATGGGGAATTGTAGCCTCCTCGTCCTTCTGCGTTTTGCCTGCCAATGCATGCTTCTTTCAACCAAGCACCCAAACTAACTGGCTAAAGTTGGCTAGCTTGCTACCTAGCTACTTCGAGACACAAATGAGAGAACACCTCACTCTGACCATTTTACTCACTGTAGCAGAGCTGGTCAGGCTGTTTACATGTTCTCTAGAGTGTTCTTGACTAACTATTTACTACGTTTACTGACACCGGTCATATTCAGCAGGTGTTGCATGTTCGTGAATTCATCAGTTGTTCTGCACTCTGGCACACTCAGGTGAGAGTGCTCTGAAATTGGAGTAGAGAGCCAGAGTGAATTTACGAACGCAAGAGATATGCTAACTGTATAACAGCCGTTCAAGTTATGACTGACTTGTGATCATTGCCCTTGCTAGTTTGATTGTATTAACATTCCCAGCCTTAGCTACATTCGCCCGTTTTTGTCCAGAATATTGAGTCATTGAAACTGAAACAGTGCATCCAGAAAGGAGGCAGCAAACAATGTACCATGCAAGCTGTGATTTACAACCTGATTGCAATAATTTTTGGACTACCAAGTAAGGTATTGGTGAATTATATGAATCATGCATTGAACTGCATCCATCTATTCTGCCAACAATGCCTTAATGTACGTCATGGAAAATGGAGTCAAATATAACCTATTTTTAAAACCTCTTACAGTGCATTTGGGAAGTATTCAGACCCCTTTACTTTTTCCACATTTTGTTACATTACAGCCTTATTCTAAAATGGATTAAATAAATATTTTTCCTCCTCAATCTACACAAAATACCCCATAATGACAAAGCAAAAACAGGTTTTTAGAAATTTGTGCAAATTTAACAAAAAATAAACAGTAAAACCTTATTTCCATAAGTATTCAGACCCTTTGCTATGAGACTCAAAATTGAGCTCAGGTACATCCTGTTTCCATTGATCATCCTTGAGATGTTTCTACAACTTGATTGGAGTCCACCTGTGGTAAATTCAATTGATTGGGCATGATTTGGAAAGGCACACACCTGTCTATATAAGGTCCCATAGTTGATAGTGCATGTCAGAGCAAAAACCAAGCCATGAGGTCGAAGGAATTGTCCGTAGAGCTCCGAGACAGGTTTTTGTTTATGCACAGATCTGGGGAAGGACATCCAAACATTTCTGCAGCATTGAAGGTCCCCAAGACCATTCTTAAATGGAAGTAGTTTGAAACAACCAAAGACTCTTCCTAGAGCTGGCCGCCTGGCCAAACTGAGCAATCAGGGGAGAAGGGCCTTGGTCAGGGAGGTGACCAAGAACCCGATAGTCACTCTGAAGGAGCTCCAGAGTTCCTCTGTGGAGATGGGAGAATCTTCCAGAAGGACAATCGTCTCTGCAGGACTCCACCAATCAGGCCTTTATGGTAGAGTGGCCAGACGGAAGCCACTCCTAAGTAAAAGGCACATGACAGCCCGCTTGGAGTTTGTCAAAAGGCACCTAAAGACTCTCAGACCATGAGAAACAAGATTCTCTAGTCTGATGAAACCAAGATTGAATGACTGAATGCCAAGTGTCACGTCTGGAGGAAACCTGGCACCATCCCTACAGTGAAGCATGGTGGTGGCAGCATCATGCTGTGGGGATGTTTTTCAGCGGCAGGGACTGGGAGACTAGTCAGGATTGAGGGAAAGATGAACAGAGCAAAGTACAGAGAGATCCTTGATGAAAACCTGCTCCAGAGCGCTCAGGACCTCAGACTGGGGTAAAGGTTCACCTTCCAACAAGACAACGACCCTAAGCACACAGCCAAGACAACCCAGGAGTGGCTTCGGGACAAGTCTCTGGATGTCCTTGAGTGGCCCAGCCAGAGCCTGGGCTTGAACCCGATCGAACATCTCTGGAGAGACCTGAAAATAGCTGTCCAGCGACACTCCCCATCCAACCTGACAGAGCTTGAGAGGATCTGCAGAGAAGAATGGGAGAAACTCCCCAAATACAGGTGTGCCAAGCTTGTAATGTCATACCCAATAAGACTCAAGGCTGTAATCGCTGCCAAAGATGCTTCAACAAAGTACTGAGTAAAGTGTCTGAATACCTATGTAAATGTCATATTTTAACATTTTATTTTTAATAAAATGTCTAAAAACCTGTTTTTGCTTTGTCATTACTGGGTATTGCGTGTAGATTGATGAGGGGGAAAAACTATTTAATCAATTTTAGAATAAGACTGTAACGTAACAAAATGTGAAAAAAGTCAAGGGGTCTGAATACTTTCCAAATGCACTGTATAAAGTTGGTTTTGTATCATAAACTGGGAATTTTAGATTTTGGACTGATATGATTGTCTGTTACTTTCATATTTGTAGTTAAAAGTAGTTAAAACGCTGTCAGTTCCACTTTAAACTTTAGGTCACCGGTTTCTTGGTTACTTGACATATTTTTTGCAATGGGAAGCAGTAGTTGTACATTTTGATTGGGAAATGCTTAATGGTTGTGTTTTTGTATTCTTATGATTGGGACCTACTGGCGTATTATGTCAGAGTTTATGGACTGCTTATCCTTTAACATCATGCTGTGTGTGACTGCTGTCTTTCCATCGGCCCTATGCAGTGGTGTAGTGGTGTCTGGAGAAGTGGCTATACTCTAACTTTGCCAAAAAGTTCCCAAACGTCCCGCCAGCAAAGGAAAGGCACCCTGTGATAAAAATCCTATGTTTTCCTATGTTTAAAAAAAATTAGTTTCCCTTTAGATTTTTCAGATTTCCACTCTCAAAAACACACTTTTTTTAAATAGTGATGGTCTAAGTCCACAACAATGCTTAAGCCACATCAATCTGATTGGGTGGGCCTGTCAGGGCCTGGCTCTCCAGTGGGTGGGCCTCTGTCCACCCCATCCATGTCTACACCCCTGATGCAAACAGGCATGATGGCAATTGCACATCACAAATAGCCTACTAACCAACACTTCGGACTAAACTTTTTTAATACCTTGGTTTGCATATCCATTGTTGCCTTAGTTAACATTTACTGGTAGATATCATTAGTTGAAACGTCTTTCCTACCCTAACGGCTACCGACGTCATTCTTCTGTGAGCTGCTCCATGCCAAAACCAGCTGGGAGCTGCACACTCCTGCTGCCTGCAGATGATATTCCGCTAAAACTAGGCTATGTGTGCTGCGCGCATGTGAATATATTTCAGGTGTTTTGCGATTGTGTAGGCTACTTTGTGCATGATTTCTCTATTGTACTACATAATTGATAAGTCGTATACCTCCACTACACTACTTTGATACGCATCAGTAGGGATTAAGAAGTAGATATAAGCAATGCCCACTGAAAAAAAAAGTGGGTATATGACTTATACATGAGTATACCCTCCACTACACCACTGGCCCTTTGTGTTTTGTGTGTGTGTGTTTGTGTGTGTGTTTGGTAATCAAAACTGTAGTAATGCTCAGACCAGATTACTGTGCTAGGCCTCTGAAACACACATGGAACACGCTTGGATTTACGTCTGAAAGAAGCCCTTGGGCTCGACTATATTTTCACTGAACTCCCGACATACACTCATATCATTTTACCAGGGTGATTGAAGATTTAACTCTTTCATCATCAGGTGTAGGTCCCCTCCTATGGTAAAATGACTACTACCTTTCTTTAAACCCAATTTCTATTTGATCAAGAAAATGTCTCATGCTCATCTCTGATCAAGGTAATTCATAAAAAGATTAGACTTTGCTTTTAAATCAGGCAGAATGGAATGCACATCTACTGTCAGTTCAGCCTCAGGGCTTTGCTTGCACCAAACATGTTTTTGTACTAGAAAAAAGAGCACAAATAGCACCCACTGGGGAACTCATGGGCCTATGACTAGCAGAAGCTGCTACCATGGCTCCACTCCAATTCTCATCCTAGACCTGACATATATTTTATAGCAATGAACTACAAATTACAAACAACAATGTCCTATTATGTGCAAATAAACTAGATTGTTGATGTTACTAATGAGATGCAAAGCTGGTGAAGGCCTGACAAAGTTAATGGCTGTAATGGAAAACCCCAGACAGACAGACAGACAGACAGACAGACACACACACACACACACACACACACACACACACACAATTATTGCATTCGTACGCTCATGAAACCACAAAGTCCTGCCCCTTGTACTTTAATGGTTTACGGGTGAACCCAGCCCTAACCATAACATTCACAGTTCAATAGATCCATATAGCTAAGCCATCAGAGAGAGAGAGAGGTGGCACGCAACCTGCCCAACTCTCTCACGATTAATGAGCCTTCACATCTGAACAATCCCACTGAAAGAAAATCACCTAGATGAAAGATTTGCTTGTGCAAATTAACATTGTGATTGACTTTTTCCAATAGGGAATTCCCTGCCTTGGTAATTAACAAGCCTTAACCATCCTCTGTTTCTCTTCTACCCATCTGATTCATCAACCACACAACTAAGAGTCGTTAATCTTGGGGGTTTTCAGAGCTGCACACACAATTAAAAGTCAACATGATAGAGAGGAGTCTGGGAATAAAGATGTAGGATCTTCATTTGATCACTCTTTTGTTGCTGAGAATTTTCCTGCACAGCAGCAAATGCAAACTTGTAGTGTATTCGAGGTTTAAAAAGGCTTCTAAAGTTTGCAATTTCCACTTTAATGTCAGACTTGATTTGGACGGCACATTCACATGGATTTGCATATTGGGTTTTCAGTGGGAATGCTGTAATAAGTTGGCCTGATGTCCCTGATGATAAGGCTGTAATAAGTTGGCCTCATGTCCCTGATGATAATGCTGTGATAAGTTAGCCTGAGCCTAGCGATTAGAGCATTGGGACAGTAACCGAAAGGTTGCTTGTTCGAATCCTCGAGCCGGGAAGCAGTTAACCCCCCTCAACAACTGCTCCCAGGTGCCGATAACGTCGGTTAAAGCAGCCCCCCGCACATCTCTGATTCAGAGGGGTTGGGTTAAATGTGGAAGACACATTTCGGTTGAATGCATCAGTTGTGCAACTGACTAGGTATCCCCTTTCCCCCTTCCCCTCTGATAATGCACCACAATGTGAGTCATGACCTCTGTAGAAGTGAGGTTCTCTGAACAGCTCATTCTGTTTGTAAAGTGTCTCGAAACTCCCTATCCAAACCGTCTATAGTGGCATAGTGGGGACACGCAAAGTAGAATTAAATGCAATTGTGAGGGAAAAAATCCACCTGGAGTGGTGGATGTAAGAGAGAGAGAGAAAAAGAGAGAGAGAAGTGGGAAGCAAGAAAGGTGTATTCATTTCAGAGAGGATATGGCAGTCCTCTTATTATTGGCAGCTGTTTGATCAACCAGCCTTGGTGTAGGCCTACTGACTGTTAAGCATCATTTGTTGTGATTCTCTGTATTTGTTGTTTATCGCATACACTCTTAGAAAAAAAGGTTCCAAAAGGGTTCTTCGGCTGTCCCCATAGGAGAACCCTTTTTGGTTCTAGGTGAAACCCTTTTTGGTTCTAGGTAGAACCATTTTGGGTTCCATGTAGAACCCTCTGTGGAAAGGGTTCTACATGGAACCCAAAACAGTTCTACTTGGAACCAAAAGGGTTCTACCTGGAACCAACAAGGGTTCTTCAAAGGGTTCTCCTATGGGGACAGCCGAAGAACCCTTTAGGTTCTAGATAGCACCTTTTTTCACCTTCATAGAAATTAGGCTATCACACTTTGAGGAAGTAGATATGTTACTGTGTCCTTACACAAGGATAGTTTGAGAACTTGGCATGTGACACAGATACAGAGAGGGCATGCTTTGACACCATGTTGGAATCTCTATGGAGATCTTAGCTCACATCATTCATCGTCACTGAGATACAGACATGCACAGGAGTCTTTGCTAAGGGAGATAGCAGAAAGAGGGGGGAGACTAAACGCTACTTCTCAACATAACCTGTTGTAACCACGGCCACTGGCAGTGAATAGAGGGAACTGGAGTACTTGCATGTCTCTTTTCAGCCACAGAGTGGTGTTCATAATGGTTATCAGGGCTGTAGTAGATGACTGATAAAGAAGGGTGTGTACCGTCAGTGTGTGTGTGTGTGTGTGTGTGTGTGTCCATACGTATGATCTGACTGACTGCACAACAAAGAGTCTGAATGGATCTGAGTCAAAGCTCAAAGACAGTGATGCAGCTGCATTCCCAAAGGTTTATGATGTGAAACACCAAAGGGAAGAAAACAACGATCACATTCAATATCTGAGGAATTGGTTGGGGTTTTTCATAACGTAATGTCCACCTCAACCAAAGTGGCCCTTTGTTAAAAGGCAGTGTTTGAGACTTGACCTCATTTCCACTCAAACCGGAACAGAGTGAGTAGGCATTGCCCTCCGCAGGTAAATAGAAGCCTATCTGCACAATGCTAGGCTAGCCATTTTGTTCATAATAATTTGTTCACCCTAATAGCAGTAAGGCAATGATAATGTTCCCATTGAATGTCAGCACAGAAATTAGACATGTATAATACCATGTAACAGAACAGGTAGGCCACTAATAGACAACAACTTGTGACTGTTTGATTTGAATGAATCTAATTGTTCATGCTGTACTTTAGCATCATCAACTTTATAGTGCAACACTGGGCTTCTTTCTTCTCTGTTCTATTGGTCCTCTGTAGCTCAGCTGGTAGAGCACGGCGCTTGTAACGCCAAGGTAGTGGGTAGTGGGTTCACCCATACACAAACATTTATGCACGCATGACTGTAAGTCGCTTTGGATAAAAGTGTCTGCTAAATGGCATATTATTTATTGGAAAGAGCAGGAAGCCACTGAAGGTAGTTCTATGATATTGGTCATCCCACATATGGGCATTGTCCATAAGCCTCATTGATATCACACCTCCCATTCCTAAATGCAGAACTATCCCATTGGATGCACTATCCTCACCGTCTTCAGGAGAGGTACGATCCCCTATGATCACAATGGGTTGCTCATTCTTGAACAACCTTACTCTCGTTTTGTTTTCGGTCACAAACTGGCCGGTAAATCTGAAGTAGTAAACACCTCTCACTGGTGCTCTGAAGTCACCTGTATCAGAAAGACAAAAGTCAGTCATTGGATGTTGGGGAAATAAGAATTCACACAAAAGCATTGAATTCACATTGAATGCTGTTTAGGCAATGGGCATTTTTCTGTGGTCATTGCTGTTACCAAATCTTAACAGAAAACCAGACAATTATGTAGAGTAAAATGGGAACAGTACAAGACTATTATTGAATCAGAAAATCCCCCCTTCCCTCCCCCCAAAATAAAATAAATACTGTACCTGTGGCTGAGTTGCAATGATTGCCAATGTTTGTGAAGACGTTCCTGAAGATCAGTTTGGTTTCGTAGTCATTCGGTCCTGTGTTTCCTTCACCAGACGCCAAAAGTAAAGCAGGGAACGCCACCTTCCTCTCTGCAACACAAGTTGGTTTACAGAGAAATTAGAATCAACACACATGTACACACACATGCAAAACACAGGCCCTTTTCACTCTCAGACTTTTCACACTCACCGTTCACACACATTCCAGTGCAATATTAATTTACCATCATTAAGGCTTTGAAGAGCCTCCACTGATGATTCCAGCATCACCACCATCGTCTCCTGTTCAGCCACCTGATTCTCGGTGATGTTTGACCTGACAGACAGATCTCTCAGCTCCATTGTTTATGCTGAAACCAATAAATATATTTTATTTCAGCCCACAACTCCCATGAAACCTACCCATGAAACCTACCCACTGGGCACACGCTGGTTGAATCAATGTTGTTTCCACGTCATTTCAATGAAATTACATTGAACCAACGTGGAATAGACGTTGAATTGACGTCTGTGCCCTGTGGGTAATCACTGCACATGGCGTAGTCCCCAGTCCACCTTCCTGCTCTCTCTCTAGTCCCTCTACTTGGCTCTCACTGGCTGTCAACCTGGCTTCCACAGAGCTTAGCTTGACCTTAGTGACACCCAGCTCCACACTTTGAGCTGAAATTACAATTATGAGTGAGCAGTTATTATGATGTTGTAATTCTCAACAAAGAGAGAAGAAAACATGTTACTTCTATGTGAGTTTACCTACCGCCACTGTCAGTCTTCAGTGCCTCTACTTGGCTCTCTGTGGTATTCCAATTTTCTCTCATTGCACTCAACTCCGTTGCTTGGACTAAAGATAACAGGAATTAATTTGTTGACAACAGCTGTAAGATTATTTGATTGGTGGATTAATTGACATTTTTTGACATTTAAAAGTAGTAGTGCTGCTCCAGCCAGAGACAACATTATGACTGAGGATGAAAACACAATAAGGCCTGAATCCTTCTTTTCATTGTGCTCCTCTTAATGTATCACAGCCAGCATTGAGATGGCCAAACATCATCACTTACGCTTTGCAAAAAATCTATTTAGAAATGTTCATGTTTCTTGTGGTCAGTTGTATCTGTTGTGTATTTAATTGTCATTGTTTACCTTCATTCTCTGTTTGCAGTTCCTCCACACGACTTTCAGCAGCTGTCATCCTGGCTCCCATGCCTGTCAGCAAACCTGCATGTGCTAAAATGACACATGTATTAATTCCTTGTTACTATAACATTAGTGATAAATGCTCATTTTACTGTTGCATGATTATCTAATTAATCATGAATTACCTTCATTCTCTGTCTGCAGTTCCTCCACGTGGGTCTCAGCATCTGCCATCTTGGCCTCCATGTCCATCAGCTTGTCTGCTTGAGCTTAAATAACAAGAACAAGATATTGTTGTTATAGTTATTCTATGGAAAGATCTCAATTAATTTAAATTAATCCATACAAAAATGTATGCTAGCACTCAGGGATGGAACTTATGCATTTTAGGCACTGGCCAGCCAGGCTAGTAGGGAACATTTTCTACTAGCCCGGTCTCAAAAGTTCTACCCACGGGCTAGAGGGCTAGTTTAGTTTAATAAATGGAACAGAGTCAAACATGTGGTTTCCATATGTCTGATTTGTTTGATACCGTTCCATTAATTCCATTCCAGCCATTACAATGAGCTCGTCCTCCTATTGCTCCTCCCACCAGCCTCCTTTGATACATACATATACATAAACATGTCTCTCTTCTCAGCTCGCTCACCTTCATTCTCTGTCTGCAGTTGGTCCACATGGCTCTCAGCAGCTGTCACTCTGTCTTCCATGAACCTCAGCTCAACTCTCTGCTCTACCGCCATGTCTCTCAGAGCCCTCAGCTCAGCCCAGATCACAGTCTGTCCCGTCAGCTCAGAACCAGGGTCACCTTCAGCTTCACCCAGCCTGTCAATCTGATCTTCATCCACGCTACTCTGTCTGTCTACATAGGGAACCTGGGTAGTGATGTCTTTCACTCTGTCATCATGGCTATGTGCCCCAGACAGAGAGCAGAGCGGCAACGCCAGCAAAACTGTAATAGTCATCATCTTTTAACCATCAGCTCCAACTCTGCTGTCAGGAGCTCAGTCGACCTATAAGTACAGATCCACACTCAGGTTTTGTATAATAAAACTGATGTTAGGTCAGTTTTAGACTGGGTTTTATGCCGACGTTGTGGGATATGTGCAACTGTAAAGGTATTTTAAGGCAGAAAAGGGGGTGGGGGGGAGAGTACAGTGTGTTTATCTGTTGTTTGGCGTGTAGCCACTCTCTGCTCCCAGGCCACGTTCCCTGTTTGACATACGTTTTGTATGGTTCAATATCAGGTAACAATAAGTTGAAATGTAACAAAGGAAACACAAAGGACATGCAGGTTACACTACAGTTCCATTACTGTGAATGAGTGCTGCCTACTTCCTTAAATCAGATGACCTGTAATGTTGGCATTATGGCATAAACACAATATTTTACAATAAACCCAAACTTGACACAATCCATGAGTTAAATTCAAGGTCTCGAGATGTCCACGTGACATTCCTGACCCATGCCAGACTGCTGAGGTATGACAGGCCTCAGAACATATCCTCAATCATGCCTACACAGTGACACTTTATCAGTCTGAAGAGGCTTTCCACAGGCTTGGAGTGTCTGTCTGTCTCTCAGGTGGAGACATTGTTGAACGTCATACAGTATTTCTTGGTTTCCAAACAAAGGTTTTGGATCCTCTAGGCTGTATACGGGCGCTGATTCAGCTCCTCAGGCTATTGGGGAGATAAGATAACGTGAAGAGTGGGAAATTTCCCCCTCAAACAAGACCATTATCTGGGAGTGTTGGGTATGAGTCATAAGAGCGTGCATCAGTGACAAATCATATAATTAGATAGAAATAACAAGGAATCAGGCCTGTCTTTAGAATAATATTTTTTCAAGCATATTGTATAAAACGGTGGTAGTGACAAGATTTATGCTGATTGCTGTTTGTTTTTATGAATACGCCTCTATAATGACCAGTCACTCAGAGAGCAGATAGATAAACACACAGGCATCAATCTCCCTGACAGAGCAGCAAACTATTGTATGACAGAGACAAGAACAACGGCAAGTGGGAATGTTTATGTTTGTTTGTAATGCCTGCTAATGAAACTGACTCTGGCTGCTCGAGTACTGTAATGTATTACAGCTGTACGTCGGCCATTTTAAAACACAGCTCCTCTATGTAAAAGAGGCTCCTTTCAGAACTCAATGTTCACTCTCCCTGAACTCTCTCTAAATGGAAGACTTTGTCAAGTGTCATAAAAATAAGTTGCTTTAGGCGTAAACACAAACAAATGTAGACATCCCGAAGAAATTCTGTTTTTTTGGAAGGAGTACAGGGTTTTATCAGAGAGAAAGCCGGAGGGGGTGGGAGGGGGGTTGGTGGAGATGAAGAGAGTATTAGACTGCTCTGCGCTCACCCTGGTATGTAGACAGCCTTAAAAGCACTACAGTACCTGTTGAATCTTGCACAATTCAGATTCTGAAATGTAAAATGTAACCAGTTATCCAAAGGAGGCTTGTTTTTACCAATTTACTGTGGGACTGCATGGGAAATCAGATTTATTGCTATCACTAGGTGCTCAATGACATGGTTTATATGATATAAAGTGCCTTCCGAAAGTATTCAGACCCCTTGACTTTTTCCACATTTTGTTAAATTACAGCCTTATTGGATTACATTAAATGAATAAAAAAGTTTTTAAAAATCCTCAGCAGTCTACACACAATACCCCATAATGACAAAGCAAAAACAGTTTTTTAGAAATTTCTGCAAATGTATTAAAAATAAAAAACAGAAATACCTTATTTACATAAGTATTCAGACCCTTTGCTATGAGAACAGAAATTGAGCTCAGGTGCATCTTGTTTCCATTGATCATCCTTGAGATGTTTCTACAACTTGATTGGAGTACACCTGTAGTAAATTCAATTGATTGGACATGATTTGGAAAGGCACACACCTGTCTATATAAGGTCCCACAGTTGACAATCCATGTCAGAGCAAAAACCAAGCCATGAGGTCGAAGGAATTGTCCGTAGAGCTCCGAGACAGGACTGTGTCGAGGCACAGATCTGGGAAGGGTATCAAAAAATGTCTGCAGCATTGAAGGTCCCCAAGAACACAGTGGCCTCCATCATTCTTAAATGGAAGAAGTTTGGAACCACCAAGCCTCTTCCTAGAGCTGGCCCCCTGTTCAAACTGAGCAATTGGGGGAGAAGGGCCTTGGTCAGGCAGGTGACCAAGAACCCGATGGTCACTCTGACAGGGCTCTAGAGTTCGTCTGTGGAGACGGGAGAAACTTCCAGAAGGACAACGGTCTCTGCAGCACTCCACCAATCAGGCCTTTATGGTAGAGTGGCCAGACGGAAGCCACTCCTAAGTAAAAGACACATGACAGCCCGCTTGGAGTTTGCCAAAAGGCACCTAAAGACTCTCAGACGATTAGAAACAAGATTCTTTGGCCTGAATGCTGGTCTGATGAAACCAAGATTGAAGTCTTTGGCCTGAATGCCAAGCGTCACGTCTGGAGGAAACCTGGCACCATCCCTACAGTGAAGCATGGTGGTGGCAGCATCATGCTGTGGGGATGTTTTTCAGCAGCAGGGACAGGGAGACTAGTCAGGATCGAGGCAAAGATGAACGGAGCAAATTACAGAGAGATCCTTGATGAAAACCTGCTCCAGAGCGCTCAGGACCTCAGACTGGGGGCGAAGGTTCACCTTCCAACAGGACAACGACCCTAAGGACACAGCCAAGACAATGCAGGAGTGGCTTCGGGACAAGTCTCTGAATGTTCTTGAGTGGCCCAGCCGAGCCCGGACTTGAACCCGATCAAACATCTCTGGAGAGACCTGAAAATAGCTGTGCAGCAACGCTCCCCATCCAACCTGACAGAGCTTGAGAGGATCTGCAGAGAAGAATGGGAGAAACTCCCCAAATACACGTGTGCCAAGCTTGTAGTGTCATACCCAAGCAGTTGAGTAATATCTCTACATTTATTAAGTGTTTGATAACACAACATTAATTACATTCTCAATGTTTGCTGCAAGGTAAGCAATTAATATAATAGTTTTATTTGATTTATGTATATACTGTTTATGGAGTTGTAATTTCTCTCAATGCAAGAGAATAAAATAATTTCATATCACTTTTAATTTGATACTTACTCTAAATCAATAATGAAACACACACGCGGCAGGTAGCCTAGTGGTTAAGAGTGTTGGGCCAGTAACCGAAAGGTTGCTGGTTTGAATCCCTGAGCCAACTAGGTGAACAATCTGTTGATCTGCCCTTGAGCAAGGCACTTAACCCTAGTTGCTCATGTAAGTCACTCTGGATAAGTGTCTGCTAAATGACTAAAATGTAAACTAAATATTTGCATTACAAATTCCTCTAAACAATCTACTCTGCATGAAATTTGCCAATGGTGAAAGGTCAGTACAGTAGATCAGAAATGGTGAAAACAAAGTCTGCCTTTCTGGCATTGTAGTCCCGTGTAGCTCAGTTGGTAGAGTATGGCGTTTGCAACGCCAGGGTTGTGGGTTCGTTTCCCACGGGGGACCAGTATGAAAAAAATAATAATTATGCACTCACTAACTGTAAGTCGCTCTGGATAAGAGTGTCTGCTAAATGACTCAAATGTAAAATGTTGTACACTGTCAAAATGTCAGTTAACAAGGAAACTCTTAATCTCCAGCTTGCCTCCCATTGGGCAGAGGTTGTGTTGCTGATGTGTCGACCAGTCATTAGGACTGCAGTAAATCTTCCCAAGCAGGGAGCAAAAAAATGCATGCTGCCTTGTTCTCTTTTATCTGCCCTTGTTCACTATCCCCAGTCCCAGATCTGTCCAGTTTGAATAGAGATGTAAGAACTATGACAATGAATAGCATTTAGCCCACCAGAAGGGTAAGTGGAGAAATTACCCTATTCGTAATTTGATACAGTCCAGTCCTTTGTGATCAGAGAGAGGGGTCAACAAGGGTAGAGAGAAAGTTATCGGATTGGAACTTAACCAACAAACAGCAAACACACAGGAGCCCCGGTGTGACAGGGACTCTCACATACCTTCTCTCATTCGCTCAGGCAAATTCCTCTCTCTCTCTCTCTCTCTCTCTCTCTCTCTCTCTCTCTCTCTCTCTCTCTCTCTCTCTCTCTCTCTCTCTCTCTCTCTCTCTCTCTCTCTCCCTCTTCCCACCTGCCCCAGGACTAGACACCCAGCATCTCTATCCCAGCTCTTAAAGGAACACTTCCATCGCAAATGGTGGAAGAGACTCCATGTTATATAACCCAGACGATCCTACACTTACTTATGACTTGCTTATGACTTTAGCAGTTGATAGCTTCTTTACCCAGGGTATACTCCAAAGTATCTCTCTTCCCCTTTTTGTCACCCAGTCCTGGGGATAATTATGTCCCATTTAGGTACCTGTAGTTATGTCTGACCTCTTGACAGAGCCAATTGCATGGTTTAACTCCAGAGAAACCAAACACAGAGCAGTGCCTTCCAGGCTTAGACCGCTTAGTCACTTCCTCCTCACTTCCTGAAGTGTTTAAGACGTTGTGACAAAATTATCCTCACATTCCGTCAATTAAGATACTACATGTTCTGAAACTGTAGAGGTTTTCATCTATGTAATGATTGATAGCCTACCTACATAACACATACAGTACATAAATAATCATCTGAGTTTTAATACAACAGATACATAATCGAAATGTGGAACCAAAATGTAATGTATCAGATCTGACTTCTCCGAAGGTGCTAGTGTGTGACACCTGTGCTAGTGAAAGGGCTGGCCTGAGCACTCTAAGGGAGTGTGTTGGTTGGAGGAATACAGATAGTTAGCTTCAGTGCCTCTAATGATGCATACTTCCCTCCATGTAAGGCAGCCAGAGGAAATGGTGCACTAGCCTGTTCTTGTCTGGAGCTGAGAATGCCCATTAACACTCTTTCCCCCTCAGGTGATGACCACCTGAGAAATCAAAGACAACCGTGTCTGCAACTACCCCTCTCCCTCCTTATACCGCCCCACACCCACCCCGATCCAGCCACTCACACACCCCCTCCTCACAAACCATAGATTGTATTTGTATTAGTATTTATTACGGATCCAAGGCAGCAGCTACTCTTCCTGGGGTCCAGCAAAAATTAAGGCAGTTATACATTTTAAAAACATTACAATTCATTCATAACAGATTTCATAACATATTAATATATGTGTGCCCTCAGGCCTCTACTCTACTACCACTTATTGTGATAGTGACAGTATACTAATAAGCTCAATCTGGACTCATACCAACATCTTGGAGCTAAATAGAAATGTCAGCAGTGACACAATGCTTCTGTTCAGTGTGAGAAAACAAACTATCTGCATTTACTTTATCCAATTCAACCAATAAAGTTTTCTCTACACTTGGGAGGTAGGCCTAAGTTTGAGAAAGAATCACATTTGATTTTGGTAATCACATTTCTGCTTATCTTCATGTTAGGACAAGGATCCTGAGGTGGCGTCTGATAATTGTAAGGAATGTGTATAGGGTTACATTATATAAGGCTAAAGATTCCGTCAGGTTCATTCCAAACAATTTGATGCTGCCTTGTTTGATTATGAAAGCTTTTTAATTAATCCCTCGCAGTCTCTGAATTTCTTAATTACATTTACATTTACATTTTTGTCATTTAGCAGACGCTCTTATCCAGAGCGACTCACAATTAGTGAGTGCATACATTATAAAAAAAATAAAATAAATCATACTGGCCCCCTCGTGGGAATCGAACCCACAACCCTGGCGTTGCAAACACCATGCTCTACCAACTGAGCTACATCCCTGCCGGCCATTCCCTCCCCTACCCTGGACGACGCTGGGCCAATTGTGCACCGCCCCAAGGGTCTTAAAAAAATAGGAAAATATATTTATCTGTGTGTAAACACTGTCAAGGCCTCCTCTGAACCACAAAGGCCAAAACACTGCTGGCCTTCTAACCTGTTGTCATTGTCATTGGCTCTAACCTCAATCCTATAACTTTCTCTTGTCCCTCTCCCTTTGTGTAAGAAACTTCATAACTTCCTGTGACTGTCCTTAAAATCCATAATAGCTGTGTTTCTCCTAACTTCTCCTCTCTGGGATGTGTGATTCACTGAGTCCCTGAAACACAACACAAGCCATCTAGAGCAGCAGATAAAGTTAATTAGGGAAGGGGACCATCGATCAAGGCCAGTGCACTCATAGGTACGTGTGGGATGGCACCTCAATGGCAGGAAGTGCTTGGACTTGACTCTAGTGAACGCGGAGGGGAGAGCCACGCAATACACCCATAAAGTGTACTGTAGGGTTGGTCAGTATAACTAAAACTGCTCACCACTTTTTGTCTTAGGCTGAACCATATTAGTTGAGAAAGAATGTCACCATGATAGCAGCCTACAGTAAGTACATAACTGTTTATGTATGTTGATATTTGTCAGTAGGATTTATTCTGTGTACTACAACAGGTGCATACTAGTTACATACTACACTGAACAAAAATATAAACACAACATGCAACAATTTCAAAGATGTTACTGAGTTACAGTTCATATAAGGAAATCAGTCAATTTAAATAAATAAATTAGGCCCTAATCTATGGATTTCACATGACTGGGAATACAGATATGCATCTGTTGGTCACAGATACCTTAGAAAAAAGGTAGGGGCGTGGATCAGAAAACCAGTCAGTATCTGGTGTGACCACCATTTGCCTCATGCAGTGCGACACATCTCCTTCACATAGAGTTGATCAGGCTGTTGATTGTAGCCTGTGGAATGTTGTCCCACTCCTCTTCAACAGCTGTGCGAAGTTGCTGGATATTGGCGGGACCTGGAACACGCTGTTGTACACGTTGATCCAGAGCATCCCAAACATGCTCAATGGGTGACATGTCTGGTGAGTATGCAGGCCATGGAAGAACTGGGACATTTTCAGCTTCAAGGAATTGTGTACAGATCCTTGCAACATTGGGCCGTGCATTATCATGCTGAAACATGAGGTGATGGCGGCGGATGAATGGCACGACAATGGGCCTAAGGATCTTGTCACGGTATCTCTGTGCATTCAAATTGCCATCGATAAAATGCAATTGTGTTCATTGTCCGTGGTTTATGCCTGCCCAACCATAACCCTACCGCCACCATGGGGCACTTTGTTCACAATGTTGACATCAGCAAACCGCTAGCCCACACAGTTGGTGATACAGTTGAAACCGGCGTGCCAGTGGCCATCGAAGGTGAGCATTTGCCCACTGAAGTTGGTCACGACGCCGAACTGCAGTCAGGTCAAGACCTTGGTGAAGACAGTGAGCATGCAGATGAGCTTCCCTGAGACTGTTTATGACAGTTTGTGCAGAAATTCTTCAGTTGTGCAAACCAACAGTTTCATCAGCTGTCCGGGTGGCTGGTCTCAGACGATCCCACAGGTGAAGAAGTCAGATGTGTAGGTCCTGGGCTGGTCTGCGGTGGTGAGGCCAGTTGGATGTACTTCCAAATTCTCTAAAATGACGTTGGATGCGGCTTATGGTAGAGAAAATAACATTCAATTCTCTGGCAACAGCTCTGGTGGACATTCCTGCAGTCAGCATGCCAACTGCACACTTCCTCAAAACTTGAGACATTTGTGGCATTGTGTTGTGTGACAAAACTGCACATTTTAGAGTGGCCTTTTATGGTCCCTAGCACAAGGTGCACCTGTGTAATGATCATGCTGTTTAATCAACTTCTTGATATGCCACACCGGTCAGTTGGATGAATTGTCTTGGCAAAGGAGAAATGCTCACTAACAGGGATGTACACTAATTTGTGCACAACATTTGAGAGAAATAAGCATTTTGTGCATATGGAAAATGTCTGGGATCTTTTATTTCACCTCATGATACCTGGGACCAACATTTACATGCTGTGTTTATATTTTTGTTCAGTGTACATACAGCTCAGTATCACCCCTATGTGGAAGACATGGGTTAGCTTTGAAGCATGTGTGCTGTAATTGCTATCACATTTGCTCTCAGAGCCAAGCGAAGAGCTCTGGACTAAAATTAGACAAGGGAGAGTGGAAAACAAAATGTAATTTAGATTCTTTTGTTGAAATGACCTTTGGAAATATAACTCATTCTAGCGAGCAGATAACTGGCAAATGTCTCTGTTTGGATATGCAATATACATTAATACAGTTGTCAAGGAGCCACTCACACCCTTTCCGTGTATACAATGGTAAGGTCCTCAGAGCCCAGGGCTAGAGGAGCAGATGACCTTAACTCAAACTGAAGCAAATAAAAAAGAGGGAGGGAATCTTATATTTTTTTATACACTCTAATTATATTAGTCCCACATTCTGTAGAATTTATGTGAATTCTGCACTCTTTCTGACCTTAAGAAAACCCCAGAATCAAACCTGCATTGTGGTATTTACACAGTAGTTCTTTGTGTCATGGTAATATAAAATCACAGAATGAATTTGGGTTCTGTGAAAACCTACTACTGTACCAGGTTGTGTACATGGGCAGACTTTGTCAACAGACACTTAAAGACATTGAACGAGATCTTAACCACAACAAATTCTTAACATATTGTACGAATTGGATTAGTAACAATAATAAAAAAATAAAATAAACATTAAATCGGGACACGTTTTGGCTCAAATCCCAAGCCTTTATAACATATCTTTTACATTGCCATTGTGAGTTGGATTGAATTCCAGTCATGCAGCAATGACGTAGGACTATATACTGAGTGTAAAGCACACTATATCCTGTAGATGGAGATGTTACTCTTTCAACAAGTGCTACAATATCAGAGTGGGGGTAAAAAAACAAACATTCACTCATATTGTAATTAATTATAGGCCCAATTTCATAGAAATCTGGAAACACTGGACAGCTACTTTAAAATAATCTGCTTCATACAGTGATTAATTATATTATTATACATAAGATCATTATATGTTTTTATTACAGGCATTTCACACTATGATATTTGCCCTGGTTTTCATTAGTCATCATAAAACATGTGTGTTCTTTATATTTTATATTGTCGGTAGCTAGTGTAAATTTGTATTTTGTATTTTTGTATTTATTAGGGATGCCAAGGCAGCAGCTACTCACCTGGGGTCCAAACATATTAAAGCACTTACATTACATATAAAAATATATATAAAACAGTACATCATATGACATTATTACACCACTACCTATCTACAATACAAAATGTTTAATACCACCATACAACAATATCACAATGTGTGCATATGCATGTTTCTATACCCTTGTGTGTGTCTCTTCACAGTCCCCGTTGTTCATTCATGTGTATTTTTACCAGTTTTTTTAATCTGATTTTACTGCTTGCATCAGTTACCTGATGTGGAATAGAGTTCCATGTAGTCATGGCTCTATGTAGTACTGTGCACCTCCCATAGTCTGTTCTGGACTTGGGGACTGTGAAGAGACCTCTGGTGGCATGTTTTGTGGGGTATGCATGGGTTTCCGAGCTGTGTGATAGTATTTTAAACAGACAGCTCGGTACATTCAGCATGTCAACACTTCTTTCAAAAACAAGCAGTGATGAGGTCAATCTCTCTTCCACTTTGAGCCAAGAGAGACTGACATGCATGTCATTAATGTTAGCTCTCCGTGTACTTTTAAGGGCCAGCCGTGCTGCCCTGTTCTGAGCCAACTGCAATTTTCCCAAGTCCCTCTTTGTGGCACCTGACCACACTACTGACCAGTAGTCTAGGTGCGACAAAACTAGGGCCTGTAGGACCTGCCTTGTTGATAGTGTTGTTAAGAAGGCAGAGCAGCGCTTAATTATGAACATACTTCTCCCCATCTTAGCTACTGTTGTATCAATATGCTTTGACAATGACAGTCTACAATCCAGGGTTACTCCAAGCAGTTTAGTCTCCTCAACTTGCTCAATTTCCACATTATTCATTATGAGATGTACAGTTGAAGTCGGAAGTTTACATAAACCTTAGCCAACTACATTTAAACTCAGTTTTTCATAATTCCTGACATTTAATCCTAGTAAAAATTCCCTGTCTTAGGTCAGTTAGGATCAAAACTTTATTTTAAGAATGTGAAATGTCAGAATAATAGTAGAGAGAATTATTTATTTCAGCTTTTATTTATTTAATCACATTCCCAGTGGGTCAGAAGTTTACATACACTCAATTAGTATTTGGTAGCATTGCCTTTAAATTGTTTAACTTGGGTTAAACATTTCAGGTAGCCTTCCACAAGCTTCCCACAATAAGTTGGGTGAACTTTGGCCCATTCCTCCTGACAGAGCTGGTGTAACTGAGTCAGGTTTGTAGGCCTCCTTGCTCGCACATGCTTTTTCAGTTCTGCCCACAAATTCTCTATAGGATTGAGGTCAGGGCTTTGTGATGGCCACTCCAATACCTTGACTTTGTTGTCCTTAAGCCATTTTGCCACAACTTTGGAAGTATGCTTGGGGTCATTGACCAAGCTTTAACTTCCTGACTGATGTCTTGAGATGTTGCTTCAATATATCCACATAATTTTCCTTCCTCATGATTCCATCTATTTTGTGAAGTGCACCAGTCCCTCCTGCAGCAAAGCACCCCCACAGCATGATGCTGCCATCCCCATGCTTCACGGTTGGGATGGTGTTCTTCGGCTTGCAAGCGTTCCCCTTTTTCCTCCAAACATAACGATGGTCATTATGGCCAAACAGTTCTATTTTTGTTTCATCAGACCAGAGGACATTTCTCCAAAAAGTACAATCTTTGTCCCCATGTGCAGTTGCAAACCGTAGTCTGGCTTTTTTATGGCAGTTTTGGAGCAGTGGCTTCTTCCTTGCTGAGCGGCCTTTCAGGTTATGTCGATATAGGACTCGTTTTACTGTGGATATAGATACTTTTGTACCTGTTTCCTCCAGCATCTTCACAAGGTCCTTTGCTGTTGTTCTGGGATTGATTTGCACTTTTCGCAGCAAAGTACGTTCATCTCTAGGAGACAGAACGCGTCTCCTTCCTGAGCAATATGACGGCTGCGTGGTCCCATGGTGTTTATACTTGTGTACTATTGTTTGTACAGATGAACGTGGTACCTTCAGGCGTTTGGAAATTGCTCCCAAGGATGAACCAGACTTGTGGAGGTCTACCATTTTTTTTCTGAGGTCTTGGCTGATTTCTTTTGATTTTCCCATGGTGTCAAGCAAAGAGGCACTGAGTTTGAAGGTAGGCCTTGAAATACATCCACAGGTACACCTCCAATTAACTCAAATGATGTCAATTAGCCTATCAGAAGCTTCTAAAGCCATGACATAATATTCTGGAATTTTCCAAGCTGTTTAAAGGCACAGTCAACTTAGTGTATGTAAACTTCTGACCCACTGGAATTGTGATACAGTGAATTATAAGTCAAATAATCTGTCTGTAAACAATTGTTGGAAAGATTACTTGTGTCATGCACAAAGTAGATGTCCCAACCAACTTGCCAAAATTATAGTTTGTTAAAAAGAAATTTGTGGAGTGGTTGAAAAACAAGTTTTAATGACTCCAACCTAAGTGTATGTAAACTTCCGACTTCAACTGTAGATAGGAGTTGCAGTAATTTGGTTTACCTTTAAGTCAATTCAATTGAATACTTTTCTTAAGTTGGATTTTATGTGTAAAAGAATTTGCCTTGTATTTCATTTGAATCTGTTCATCAGATATAGCTACTGTTACAGAGTATACTGTAGACACAGAACATCAAACAGTTTGTGTAGTTTTCGTTTTTACTAAAAATAATTTGCAGTTTACGAAAATAGCGGAACAAAATATGATACATCCAGTCATATATAATGTGTCTGAATAATACATACAGTAAGTACAAATAAATGTCATAATATACTGTGATATTAAATTAGCATAGTGGTACAACATCCTTCAAGAGGATAGAAAGGAACAGCAGCTTAAGGGAGATAGAAAAGAGAGAATTTGGAGTGAGGCACTGACACAACCTGTCTTAGTGTGTTAAAGACAACCACACGCTAACACCAGGTATCTCCTACCCTGTTCCTGGAGAGCTACCATCCTGTAGGTTTTCATTCCAACCCTAAGCTAGCACAGCTGATTCTAATGATTAGCTGGTTGATAAGCTGAATCGGGTTAGTTACAACTGGGGTTGAAGAGCCCTTCTCTACACTGTAAAAACTAGTGTTACCTCTAGCCCACTGACTTAAGATTTCAGGTTGAATCAATTTGATCAACTATTGTCACTCATATTACGTTTTGTCAACTAATTTTGAACTAATGAGTTGACATAACCGATTGTAAGGCAGCCAGGTAATTTATCTTCTTAAGTTGAATAGTTTTTTTTGAACAGTGCAAAACTACTTTTGATATCATCAGTGTGGTATAAAACTGGGCAAATGGTGTCCTAGATGGTCAATATGATAGGAAACAAATGCAGGGCTGTGCTGAAGACTAACTTGGAGGTCACCTATTAAGATTATTGATGTTGACTGTTGAATTATTGTCAAAATTCATACTGTGCATTTAGGGGTAGGGCTATGGGGGTAGAAGGGAATGGGCTGTCCATTGAGGGGGGTGGGACAAGGGTGAAAGTAGGGTGAGGCTGGGGGCCAGTCTGTTAGAGTGAGTTGACCGTGATGAAGACGTAGATCCGGGCCAGGAACGTAGTGAAGGTGCCCTGTCTCCACAGCTTCATCTCCACATCGATCAGAAAGTCCCGGGGCTCAAGCACCTGCCTGTGCATGTACACCGCGCCCGTGTAGGCGTTCAGCTTCCGCGTGCTAAAGTAGTTCTCCTCGTTGCCCTGGGTGATGCTGATGATGACGTTGTCCCCGGAGTAGGCGGGGGAGGGGCCGATGCGGAAGATCTGGGCGGGGATGACAATGTTGGTTTGGAAGCTCAGATGGTAGTAGGTGATCCTGAGAGGAGAGTTCTGACAGTCCAGGAAGTTGGGACAGCTCTGTCGTTCACAGCGCCTAGAGGACCAGCCAATGAGAGAGTCAGAATCACATAGAATCACTATAGTGAAAAACGATATTAATCAGAATGAAAAAGACAGACTCACAGAATGAGAACAGTCAAAACATGAGCCAGAGAGTCAGAGTCATGGATTCAACACATCATAAATAATAACAGTCAAATGGGCAGAATCGTATAGGCAAAACATGACTGTTTTTCCAGGTCATTTCAGAATAAGATAGAAGAGAAATAAAGCCATAAACTCAATAATGCGATCCCAGACAGCTCTTCTGAATCCTAGCTGATCTATCATGGCCTCTGTGTCCACTGTGGCCGTTCTGTTTCACAGCTTTGATCAGATTACCCAGCCTGACACATTCCCCTCAAGGGAAACATTGTTCCTTCCTTCGTACACTCCACTAGATTGGAGAAAAACCTCAAAAGAACTTTGAGAAAATCAAGAGAGCACAGTTTGCCAGCCCCAGAGGGCAACATGAAAATACCTGTGAAAATGCCCATTCATTGTTGTTTGAACTTTTCCAACAACACATAAGATTAAAATGCTTCAATTCAACTGTAGTTCCTCTCTTTTGCAAGGAGTCCTGGGATAATGGATTAGTTGAGATACAGTCACTTACATGTCAGAGGATTTGCGGTAGTTCTGTGGACAATTGAAGGACAGACAGCGAAAGCCTCCCTGGATGTTGTAGCAGGTCTCAGCCAAGGAACAGTTATGGGCCCCGATGGTACACTCATCTATGTCTGTAACCCAAACCATAGTCAGCTCAGAGGTAATGTGTTTGTGTGTGTGTGTGTGTGTGTACAGTATGTGTGTGTGTATTATGTGTATGTAATGTGTGTATAAGTGTGTCCTCACCTCTACAGGAGCGTCCGTTGGGGGACATGGTGTAACCGTACTCGGGACAGGCACACTGGTAGCTCCCTGGGACGTTGACACACTTAAAGGAACACAGGTGGCCAATGCTCTGGGCACACTCATCAATGTCTTCACAAGTGTGTCCATCCTCCCTCAGGTAGGAACCCTGTCTGCAGTAACACTGGTAGGAGCCGTAGATGTTGGCACACTCCTGACTGCAGGGGTTGGTTAGACACTCATTCACATCTGTAAGACATTCAAAGATGGAAAAAATACTCCTAAAACACTGTCATGACGTCCATGATGCCACAGAATGCAACATATGTCTGTGTCTCTATGTCTCTCCACCAACATCCACTACTGTCCTATCAGTCCAATCTCACAGTCCCCTAGAGTTGTGACGGGGGAACAAAAGCCTTCTCTGTCCTGCTGGGGGTGTTGCAGGACACCCACACACAGACAGACACACACCCACACACAGACAGACAGACACACACCCACACACAGACAGACAGACACACACCCACACACAGACAGACAGACAGACACACACACACCCACACACAGACAGACAGACACACACACCCACACACAGATAGACAGGCACACACCCACACACAGACAGACAGACACACACCCACACACAGACAGACAGACACACACACACCTTCACAGTTCTTGCCATCCCTGGATAAGCTGAACCCAGCGGTGCAGGAACACTGATAGGATCCCGGGGTGTTCTCACAGGTCTGGGCACAAAGGCGGCCAGGGTAACGCCAACACTCATTCACATCTAAAGAGAGTGGGGGGAGAGTGTGAACATGTGTGTGTGCATGAATTAGTGTGTGTGTCTGTGTGTGAGAGAGAGAGAATGTGCATGTGTGTGTGAGTGTGAGTGTGAGTGTGTGAGTGTGAGTGTGAGTGTGGCTGTGAGTGTGAGTGTGAGAGTGAGATTGTGAGTGTGAGTATACAAAACATATGTATGTGTGTGTGTGCATCATCTTAGTGTGTGTATGTGTGTGTGAATAGGGGTTGGAAGTGGAGGGGCCAGCTGCCTGCTGATAAGTCTAAACACGCCACTGGAGTTCATTATTATTAAAGTCACGTACCAGTGAATCAGCACACTGTCCTCTGCAGATAATGGCTGGCTGGCTGACTAGCTGACCAGCTGACTGACTGACTGACTGTCTGGCTGACTGGCTGACTGACTGGCTAACTGCAGCCCAAAGGAACAAATCAGAGCAGCAGGAGTTAAGACTGCAGCAGGAGAGAGCTGCCTGGGAGACTAACTGCAGCAGGAGAGAGCTGCCTGGGAGACTAACTGCAGCAGGAGAGAGCTGCCTGGGAGACTAACTGCAGCAGGAGAGAGCTGCCTGGGAGACTAACTGCAGCAGGAGAGAGCTGCCTGGGAGACTAACTGCAGCAGGAGAGAGCTGCCTGGGAGACTAACTGCAGCAGGAGAGAGCTGCCTGCGAGAGAGACAAGTAGGGGAGAGAGAAAGAGTGAGAGCAGCATCTGGAAATGTTTTCCATTTTCCTAAAATTGTCATCCATATTTCAACTAGCCTACCAAAACCACCCAGAACTAGACTGACAAAGATTTGTATTGAAATAAAAAAGTGAAAAGGGAGAGCTTCTCCTCTTGAGGTCAGTAGGCCACACAGTACCTACCCACACAGTACCTACCCACACAGTACCTACCCACACAGTACCTACCCACACAGTACCTACCCACACAGTACCTACCCACACAGTACCTACCCACACAAGTCTTCCTGAACATGTCATACTGGTAGCCCGTCTGGCAGTCACAGCGGTAGGAGCCGGGCAGGTTGTGGCAAATCTGTCCCTCCCCACAGTGGTGCAGAGCACTCTGACACTCATCCACATCTGGACACAGGAAGTGAGGAAGAGAGGAGAGATACAGAGTGGGTACTGTGGCTCAATGTCAACCATCTCTATTAAAGGCTTGTTGATGGTATTAACCATGGAAATGAAAACTCCACAGATCTCTATACCTCTCCTCCTCTTACCTATGCACCTGGCTCCGTCTGGGCTGGCATGGTAACCACGGCTACACATGATGATCTTCCTCTGGCAGCTGTAGGATCCCACAGTGTTGATACAGTTAAAGCCAGGACTGCAGGGTTGGCCCACTACACCACATTCATCTATGTCTGATGGATGGAGAGGAGGATAGAGGTGGGTAGGGAGGATGGACAGAGGGAAGAGAGAGGGTTGGAGACATAGAGGGAGGGAGGGAGGGAGGGAGGATGGACAGAGGGAAGAGAGAGGGTTGGAGACATAGAGGGAGGGAGGGAGGGAGGGAGGGAGGGAGGGAGGGTGGATGGATGGACACAGAGGGAAGAGAGAGGGTTGGAGACAGGGAGGGAGGGAGGGAGGGAGGGACGGAGGGAGGGAAGAGAGAGGGTTGGAGACATAGAGGGAGGGAGGGAGGGAGGGAGGGAGGGAGGGAGGGAGGGAGGGAGGGAGGGAGGGAAGAGAGAGGGTTGGAGACATAGAGGGAGGGAGGGAGGGAGGGAGGGAGGGAGGGAGGGTTGGAGACATAGAGGGAGGGAGGGAGGGAGGGAGGGAGGGAGGGAGGGAGGGAGGGAGGGAGGGAGGGAGGGAAGAGAGAGGGTTGGAGACATAGAGGGAGGGAGGGAGGGAGGGAGGGACGGGGTGAGAAGGGAAGATAGAAAAGGAAGAACAGAGGACCACGGGAGGACAGGGCGAAAGAGAGGACAGAGTCAGAGAGAGATGGCAGCCATTTAGTCACATTGTGTTCCTCAGAGGCAGTCGCACATCATACACTCCCATTCCCTGAGATCATTTTGGTGTGTGTGTGTGTTTCCCTCTATTTTCTCATCTTCTAACCCTGCCTTTGACTGTTTTTCAGTGGTTCAGAACTGCCTCGACATGCCCCAGTTTCTGTCCCCCAGGCTCATTCCTCAGCATCAGAATGTACTGACTGGAGGAGGGTTGGCTTTCATCCGCCCCACTGCAGCCCACTGTGCTCTGCTCCCCTCTGATCCCCCTCCTGTGTGGCATTCAACCCCTCTTTACATGGTCTGGCCTGCTGGGTGTTGGTTTAAACCCCACTATCTGTATGGCATTCAACCCCTCTTTACCTGGTCTGGTCTGGGTATAGCATTACATTTATATTGACACACTTCTACAGTTATGTTCATAATGTTACAATCATACTATTAACCAGCCCAGCCCAGTTAGTCCCGACAGCCCCTCTTACCAATGCAGTTCCCATGTGTGTCCTGTGTGAAGCCCATGGAGCAGCGAGGTTTGGCGTTACACCTGAACGAGCCCTCACTGTTCACACACTCAAAGCCTGGCCCACAGTTATGAGTCCCCTGAAAACACTCATCAACATCTGTAGACAGAGACAGGAATAAACAGGATGCATGCTAGAAATTAAACCTAATATATGACCAATTATTTAAAAACAAGTTTGGTTGGTGATCTATTGTCAGTTTGTAATCAATCTATTGTAATTCATTAAGTTGCTTAGAGGAGAAGCAAAACTCATATGTTGCAAGCCTGTTAGCGTGTAGTGTCTACTGTAACCACTGGGTGTCACTGTGTTACTGTGGCCTTGAGACATCAGCTACAGCGCTCCTGAATTACCCGATAAATCATTTCACATAGATCTATTTAAACACTCTCCCTCCCCTTTAAGAAAACAATCAACAGCAAAAAGGTTAATTCTCCAACTTCAGAGAGGATCCTAGGAATGTTCCCCCCACCAATCATCCTCATTTCATTAGCACTACAGCAGATATAGCTTATTATTTCTACATGATGAATTATCTCCAGTGAGTCAGATGATAGTTATGTGCATTAGTCTTCCTATTCTCTGGTGTTTGTGTCTGTGACAGTAGAGAGCAGTGAGAGCAGTGAGTTCCCCCAGAGCACAGCTTCTTACAGCTCTTCCACCTGTCTACACTGGGATTCCCCTAATGTCAATCATCCTGACACATCTGCTGTTGTACAGAGCCTTATCACTGCAGGGAAATCACATCTGTCATAAACAGGGCTTAGAGAGCTAACTTCTGTATGTGTGTGTGTGTGTGCATGCATGCAGAAAGCAAGTGTGTGTGTGTCTGTGTGTGTGTGTGTGTGTGTGTCTTCCTCTGTCCATGAAGCCACACATACTGTATGTCTGTGAGGCTCTATGATCCCTGTAGGGACATCATACAGTATGTACCATGCTAATGCCTCAGCTTGGCCCCTGGTTAGGATAGGGCCTCAACTAGCACATTAAGACCATCCTGGCCCCTGGTTAGGGCAGGGCTTCAACTAGCACATTAAGACCATCCTGGCCCCTGGTTAGGGCAGGGCTTCAACTAGCACATTAAGACCATCCTGGCCCCTGGTTAGGGCAGGGCTTCAACTAGCACATTAAGACCATCCTGGCCCCTGGTTAGGGCAGGGCTTCAACTAGCACATTAAGACCATCCTGGTCCTGACACTTGCCTGGCACGGCTGGCACAGGACTGAGTGAAGCTCAGACAGACCCAGACATTCTGAGACAGAGAGAGACAGTGGCCAGGGACAGGAATAAACGTGTGAGAGATTGGCAGGGTGCTCAGTCGCAGTCAAAGCAATACTGTAGGAAGGTAATTGGCTCATGACAAATCGAGGAGGGAGCTGGCTCGACAACCTCACAGAGGCCAGGGAGTTCACTCTACCCAAGCAGGGACAGCAATTATTGGCTAAGAAATTGGGGAAGACAATCAACTCCTGGAGTAAGCAGTGAAGAGAGAATTCAGTGAGGAGAGAATTTGCTCTCTTTGTAAGATGTGGGAGGGGAGGGGACTTCAGTCGATGAGAGGGGAGTTTGGTCGATGTGAAGTAATGGGCAGGGAATTGAAAGGGGAGTAGAAACATAACAACACAGTCTCCATCCCACACTCCAACCAGCCGTCGCAAGTGGCAGCTGTTATGAGCACTGTGTTTAAATGCTAATTTGGTTGACTCATTGCTGTGCGAGTTTCATTTACGTTGAAGCCCAGAGCACTCTCCACCAGAGCACATTGAGACCCATCTCTCCCTCCATTTCCCTCTAGTAGTCAACAGCTGCTCATCTCACAGCTCTATCTCAGAGCACACTGGCTGTGTGTAGAAGTCCAGCGTTAGCGTATCCTGCCAAGTGTGGGCAATGGAAATAATGAGAAAGGCTGTGAGGTTTCTCCACCGACATAAACACAAGTCAAGTGAGATCTTCGTAAAGAGGGTAAAACCTAATTCTAATACCTAGTCTGTAATCATATTCAGCATCAAATAGACTTGTTTGTGTGGTCAGTTGAGAAATTGTGTAATTACTATACTATGGCTTACATGAAGCATGGTTCAAGATCTAATTGGCAGCTCCCAATCTCTGACTCGTAGTCACTCCCATGGGTGGCAACTGTGATTGTAAAACTAAACAATGTGCTTTCCTCACATTGTGAAAGGTCAAATTAATACACACCAGTTGTTGTGTTGCTACTAGTTACAACTATACATGGGTCTACTGGAGAGTGAACGCTTTGGGTGTTGCTACAGGTTGCAGCTACAGTACTGTCTCCATACCTTCACAGACGTCGTTGTTGATCTGGTAACCCAGAGAACATGTGATCTGACGCTGACACACAAAACTACCAGCCGTGTTCACACATCTCTCGTTCATCTGACAGGTACGGGTGGACATCAAACACTCATTGATATCTGTGTGAGAGAGAGGTGGAGAGAAAGAGGGAAAATGAGAGAGAAACCAAGAGAGAAACCAAGAGTGAAACCAAGAGTGAAACCAAGAGAGAAACCAAGAGAGAACCCAAGAGAGAACCCAATAGAGAAACCAAGAGAGAAACCAAGAGTGAAACCAAGAGAGAAACCAAGAGAGAACCCAAGAGAGAACCCAATAGAGAAACCAAGAGAGAAACCAAGAGTGAAACCAAGAGAGAAACCAAGAGAGAAACCAAGCGAGAAACCAAGAGAGAAACCAAGAGAGAAACCAAGAGAGAAACCAAGAGAGAACCCAATAGAGAAACCAAGAGAGAACCCAAGAGTGAAACCAAGAGTGAAACCAAGAGAGAAACCAAGAGAGAAACCAATAGTGTAGGAGGGGAGATACAAAAGCAAAAAGAAAGAATGAAAGCATGAGAAAAGATGGAGAGAGAGGGGAGTGGGATAGAAAGGGTAAATCAGAGTGCGAGAAAGAGAGAGGGAAAGAGAGAGAGAGAGAGAGAGAGAGGGAAAGTAAGCACATTAGAATAAACTAGTCACCCCTAGTCCTGTGTAATTCTCAGTGTAACACAGTGCCAGTCCCAACTAGATTAAGCAGCCTGGCCCTGGCCTCCACAGAGAGAAGGGATTGGGGGCACAGCCACAGGGTATAAATCTCACACAATGAGAGATCTGTCAAAACACTACACCACCATTCATAATGTCACAACAGAACAATCCACTGCCACCAAGCAGGAAGTCTCAGTCTGCAAGACGAGATGGTTTATCCCTTAAATATGGAATCAGAGCAATCTCTAACAAGGGTGACGTAACGTATGCTTTCTACGAGATGACTTAAACAGATACAGTAGCTCACTAATCAGCTTCATCGTAACAACTGTACAATCCCATATTGTGTCTCAACCAGTAGATGTGTGTGACGTATAGTACTGTAGGGACAGTGTGAGATCACAGATAGAAACACATTTAATCCCATAGTGGCGCCAGCCTCCAAGTATCAGGCTCTGTTTGTCTGCAGCCTGGCGTCTTCTTCTCCAGTGTCATTGTGAGAAAAGGGGATTAGTGCTCTGGTTAGCAACGTGCATGCACTGCCCACCTGAGGACCTTTCCATTTCCTGTGTTTGAGGAGTGCAAAAATCCACTTAAATCTGGATTGATTTCTTTCATTTTACTCTGGTGACTCTTTCCAACTCTTGCTTGTGCCATTAGTTTTTTCCCGTTAATGTAATGACTGGGGAAACCTTTGTAATGACCTGCCAAACACACTCCGGTAATGGCTGAAATGGGCTCAATGGAATACATCGGCTTTCTGTTGCATCTATAAAAATGCTAACACTTCGTCTGGGATTTAACGCATCGTCTCGGCAGTTACATCACAAGAAAGAGAAGAAAGATAACTTTATTTTGTGCAATTGAAATACGCTGAAATAAAAGTACCTTCCGAATACTCGGATTATAGTGATATTACAGCTGAAGTCGGAAGTTTACATACACTTAGGTTGGAGTCATTAAAACTCGTTTTTCAACCACTCCACAAATTTCTTGTTAACAAACTACAGTTTTGGCAAGTCGGTTAAGACATCTACTTTGTGCATGACACAAGACATTTTTCCAACAATTGTTTACAGACAGAAAATCAAAAGAAATCAGCCAAGACCTCAGAAAAAAAATTGTAGACCTCCACAAGTCTTGTTCATCCTTCGGAGCTATTTCCAAATGTCTGAAGGTACCACGTTCATCTGTACAAACAACAGTACGCAAGTATAAACACCATGGGACCACGCAGCCGTCATACCGCTCAGGAAGGAGAAAGCACGGGGGTGGCAGCATCATGCTGTGGGGGTGCTTTGCTGCAGGAGGGACTGGTGCACTTCACAAAATAGATGGCATCATGAGGAAGGAAAATTATGTGGATATATTGAAGCAACATCTCAAGACATCAGTCAGGGAGTTAAAGCTTGGTCGCAAATGGGTCTTCCAAATGGACAATGACCCCAAGCACACTTCCAAAGTTGTGGCAAAATGGCTTAAGGACAACAAAGTCAAGGTATTGGAGTGGCCATCACAAAGCCCTGACCTCAATCCTATAGAACATTTGTGGGCAGAACTGAAAAAGCGTGTGCGAGCAAGGAGGCCTACAAACCTGACTCAGTTACACCAGCTCTGTCAGGAGGAATGGGCCAAAATTCACCCAACTTATTGTGGGAAGCTTGTGGAAGGCTACCCGAAACGTTTGACCCAAGTTAAACAATTTAAAGGCAATGCTACCAAATACTAATTGAGTGTATGTAAACTTCTGACCCACTGGGAATGTAATGAAATAAATAAAAGCTGAAATAAATAATTCTCTCTACTATTATTCTGACATTTCAAATTCTTAAAATAAAGTGGTGATCCTAACTGACCCAAGACAGGGAATTTTTACTAGGATTAAATGTCAGGAATTGTGAAAAACTGAGTTTAAATGTATTTGGCTAAGGTGTATGTAAACTTCAGACTTCAACTGTATGTCTGATCTCTCAAACAATGTAAAGTACGTATAGATAGGTGTAATCTAGAGCCAAGTGTTTTGATTTTAAATCACATGGGTATCCTTCTCTTGACACACTTGTTGAATTAGGCAAGAGAACGTGATAATAACGGTAATTAATAATTAGCGAGGTAGTAGAGTGCAGGTAGGCCAAGTTTTTGGTGGCTGCAGCCCAGTTCCACTCCTTTATATTAATTTATTCTTATATGCAAATACACCCAGTGTATATGCAAATAAGGCAAATTGTATTTTAAAGTCACAGGAGGTTGGTGGCACAGGTAATGGCTGGAGCAGAATAAGTGGAATGGTATCAAATACATCAAACAAATGGTTTCCATGTGTTTGCTACCATTCCATTCGCTCCGTTCCAGCCATTATTATGAGCTGTCCTATTAACGCAACATATAAGGTATTGGTTTCATGAGCTGAAATAAAAGATCCAATACATTTTCCATATGCACAAAAAGCTTATTTCTCTCAAATGTTGTGCATACATTTGTTTACATCTCTGTTAGTGAGCATTTCTCCTTTGCCAAGATAATCCATCCACCGGACAGGTGTGGCATATCAAGAAGCTGATTAAACAGCATAATCATAACACAGGTGCACCTTGTGCTGGGGATAATAAAAGGCCACTTTAAAATGTGCAGTTTTGTCACACAACACAATGCCACAGATGTCTCACGTTTTGAAGGAGCGTGCAATTGGCATGCTGACTGCAGGAATGTCCACCAGAGCTGTTGCTAGAGAATTGAATGTTCATTTCTCTACCATAAGCCGCCTCCAACGTCATTTGAGAGAATTTGGCAACCGCAGACCACGTGTAACCAGGCCAGCCCAGGACCTCCACATCCAGCTTCTTCAGCTGCGCGATCGCCTGAGACCAGCCACCCGGAAAGCTGATGAAACTGAGGAGTATTTCTGTCTGTAATAAATCCCTTTTGTGGGGAAAAACTCATTCTGATTGTCTGGGCCTGGCTCCCCAGTGGGTGGGCATGGCTCCCAAGCGGGTGGGCTTGCCCTCCCAGGCCCAGCCATGGCTGCACCCGTGCACATTCATGTGAAATCCATAGATTAGGGCCTAATGAATTTATTTCAATTTACTGATTTCCTTATATGAACTGTAACTCAGTAAAATCATTGAAATTGTTGCATGTAGCGTTTATATTTTTGTTCAGTATAATAAAAAAATACCTGATATACTAAGAAAATGTATATGAGTGCATTTTAAGAAATAATTTGACATTTTTCAATAAATGTAATACCTGAATTCCATTAATTATGTCCGTGCCAGTTCAATGTTTTTTTATTTATTTAATCAAAACGTTTGGAGTATCTTTGTTCATTGTCCAACTGTTGCATTTATTAGAATAGTTTTTAAGACCTTTAAACAATTACGATGACCATTGCTAATCTGGTACACAGAGAGCAGCTCTGCACTGCTCCGGGGGCACTGGGGGGAAACTGAAGAGAGACCGGAGTCAGTGACAGCCATTCAGAGACTCTGCCAGACTGGAACTGCTGAAATACTGAACTGGTGTGCCCTCTGTGCATGTGTGTGTGTGTGTCTTTTTTTTTTTTACCATCACAGGATTGTCCATCAGCCATCAGAGAGAACCCAGGGAAACAGGAGCAGCCAGGCCTTCCAGCCACTGGGGAGCACTGTTGCATACAGGGGCCATTTCCTGCTCAGAGGGTCACAACACAGCTCAACATCACACCAAAACACACCACAACACAACAGTAGTCAGGGTGACATAAGTCACAGGGGGCCAGTCCCTGGCCCTGCATGTGTGTTATATAACCTCTGTGTGATTTACTATATCCCTGTGTACTAATTTCCTGTTTCCACTTTGACCCCTGACCTGATCATATTGAATTTCCTCCTGCGGCCCACTGGGACGGGACCCCACCCTGGAATTATGGAGCCAAACACACACACCCTGAGGAGACCCCCACTACATATACTATGCTGAACTACATGGGGATGGCTGGATACTTCTCAATACACACAGGAGCTTCATGGCCTTTGATGCAATCTTAAAACTTATATGTGACATTTAAAAGTACAATGGGTCAAACATAACTAAAATGGACAAAGGCGGTTAAAGTATTTAACTGAAGGAGGAAACATCTGTCATGTGAAGGAATGTGACATGAATTATACTAGAAGGGTGCATAACTGAAAACCTTATGGTCTTTGGGCTCTCTTAGGGGACCTAATTGGTTTCTATTCTGTACCTAATATGCTGTTCCATAATGGTTCCTCTAATGCTGGCGCACCATAATAATGGGACTACTTCCACACACTGATTCCAGACATGCATTTGGGTTCTTCTATCAAGACTAATGACTGATTTTAAGGTATGAAAACACAGTAGACATTGTGGTCTGCCAGGTCTACAGTAGATAAGCACCACTCTGGCCTACAGTCAGGTTCTACCCACCCTCACAGGGGTTAACAGAGGTTGGAGTGGTGGGGGGTGCAGTTGAGGTAGCCTCAACCTCTGGTCTGTCATCCTCTCTCAACTTGTTCTCTTCATCTACCGTCTCTGTGAAAACAGGAATAAACTCATCACGGAAAATACTAATTAAACAGTATAACCAACAAACCGCCCAGTCATCCTGTCTTGGTGGTTAAAGAGAAAGCTGTGAAATGCCTTCAATTCATCCACAGATATGAGGCTAGGCAGCAACAGGGCACAGATGAAAGTTCCCTTAGAGAGAGAGTTGTGGTACGACAGGAAAAGGCATGGCCTGCAGACAAACCTGTGTTTTTATCAGCATGCAGACTCACTGCACCTTTCTGTAAAGTAGGTCTCACATTAGATTCCTGTTGAGACAGGCTTGTGCTGGTGAAAGCCTCATTCGATAAATGTATGGCACACTTACAGTAGCCTACAGTACAGTAGGTTGGAAATACCTGAACATACTGTCTTTACTTGTCTAAATGTATATAGGCTACTGTTGTGATAACTGTGAAAAGAGGCTTTATCAAAACAGTATGAGATCTGGGGGCCTCCTGAAGGCACTGATCAGTGCTAGAGGCGTTACTACAGATCCGGGTTTGATCCCGGGCTGTGTCGCAACCGGCCGTGACCGGGGGACCCATGAGGCGGCGCACAATTGGCCCAGCGTCGTCCGGGTTAGGGGAGGGTTTGGCCGGCTGGGATGTCCTTGTCCAATCGCGCTCTAGCGACTGCACGCTGACTTGGGTCGCCAGCTGTACGGTGTTTCCTCAGACACATTGGTGCGGCTGGCTTTCGGTGTAAGCGGGCAGTGTGTCAAGAAGCAGTGCGGCTTGGCGGGGTCATGTTTCGGAGGACGCATGGCTCTCGACCTTCGCCTCTCCCGAGTCCGATGAAACAAGACTGTAACTACCAATTGGGGAGAAAAAGGAGGTAAAAAGTACCAAAAAGAAGAAAAAAAATGAGATCTGGATAACAATGATCATTCTGAATCAGAGACAGTAGGCAGGAAGCAACGTTCAGGCCAGAGCAGGAAAATCATATGCTGTCAAAGTGTGGACAAATATAGACAGATAGTCTGGCAGGAGTCTGAAAACACAGAATGCTGTTAATCATACTGTTGAGAGAGTGGCTGTGGAAAATGGTTTGGCACAAAGCTACTACACTCTGGAATCAGTCATCCTTCACTGGTTTTATGTAATTAAACATAACTGTTCTATACTTTAGTTATTAGCCTGGGTGCCAATCAGTTTTTCCACTTCATCCAACTTGTATTGCCAATTAAGGCAACTGTGTGCCGTTATTCAAGGCCCAAACAGACAGGCAACCAGGCTACTAGCTATGTGGTCTTGCACATATAGTATCGTGGAGTACTGTACAGTACAGTGCATGGTCTGACATACTCGAACAACCTCAGAGTAGTTTTCCTTTACCTGGCACACAGCTGACTGCGTCCTTCTGCAGCACATAGCCAGGGTAGCAGGCACACCTGAAGGAGCCAGGGGTGTTGATACACCTGTGGTGGCATAGTGTTCCCTGGTAAACCTGGCACTCATCTACATCCTCCACCTCCAGCGGGCCCTCCACCGTGTTCTCCCTCTCCTGCTCCTCCTCCTCCCCGATGGAGAAGGCCTCTTTAGGGAACAGACTGTCTGACACTACAGGACAAGGAGAGAGGGCTGTCACTAATAGCCTAACCTCTATGTTGTACAGTAGAATAGAGTCAAGTAAAGCAGAATTTAACCAAGGCAGTTGGATACAAGAGAATACAGAACAGTAACTGCATCTCATTTGTTAAAACTGCATTGTTGGTTAAGGGCTTGTAAGTAAGCATTTCACAGTAAGGTCTACACCTGTTGTATTCGGCGCGTGACAAATAACATTTTATTTTATTTTATTTGTATCTCTCATAGAGGGGTCTATAGTAGTTCCCATCCTCACTCTGGCAGGGCAGTGGGGTGCACAAAGTGGGGAGATTCCACTACAAAGCCTCTCTTTAGTAAGGAGGGGTAGAGTAAAAAAGGCTTTCTTTTGTTTAACTCTGTGCCTTTCTTTGACAGGACAGTGGTGTGTGTAGTGTGTTGGCAGGACAGTGGTGTGTGTAGTGTGTTGGCAGGACAGTGGTGTGTGTAGTGTGTTGGCAGGACAGTGGTGTGCGTAGTGTGTTGGCAGGACAGTGGTGTGCGTAGTGTGTTGGCAGGACAGTGGTGTGTGTAGTGTGTTGGCAGGACAGTGGTGTGCGTAGTGTGTTGGCAGGACAGTGGTATGTGTAGTGTGTTGGCAGGACAGTGGTGTGTGTAGTGTGTTGGCAGGACAGTGGTGTGTGTAGTGTGTTGGCAGGACAGTGGTGTGCGTAGTGTGTTGGCAGGACAGTGGTGTGTGTAGTGTGTTGGCAGGACAGTGGTGTGCGTAGTGTGTTGGCAGGACAGTGGTGTGTGTAGTGTGTTGGCAGGACAGTGGTGTGCGTAGTGTGTTGGCAGGACAGTGGTGTGTGTAGTGTGTTGGCAGGACAGTGGTGTGTGTAGTGTGTTGGCAGGACAGTGGTGTGTGTAGTGTGTTGGCAGGACAGTGGTGTGTGTAGTGTGTTGGCAGGACAGTGGTGTGCGTAGTGTGTTGGCAGGACAGTGGTGTGCGTAGTGTGTTGGCAGGACAGTGGTGTGCGTAGTGTGTTGGCAGGACAGTGGTGTGTGTAGTGTGTTGGCAGGACAGTGGTGTGCGTAGTGTGTTGGCAGGACAGTGGTGTGTGTAGTGTGTTGGGAGGACAGTGGTGTGCGTAGTGTGTTGGCAGGACAGTGGTGTGCGTAGTGTGTTGGGAGGACAGTGGTGTGCGTAGTGTGTTGGCAGGACAGTGGTGTGTGTAGTGTGTTGGGAGGACAGTGGTGAGTGTAGTGTGTTGGCAGGACAGTGGTGTGCGTAGTGTGTTGGGAGGACAGTGGTGTGCGTAGTGTGTTGGCAGGACAGTGGTGTGTGTAGTGTGTTGGCAGGACAGTGGTGTGTGTAGTGTGTTGGCAGGACAGTGGTGTGTGTAGTGTGTTGGCAGGACAGTGGTGTGTGTAGTGTGTTGGCAGGACAGTGGTGTGTGTAGTGTGTTGGCAGGACAGTGGTGTGTGTAGTGTGTTGGCAGGACAGTGGTGTGCGTAGTGTGTTGGCAGGACAGTGGTGTGTGTAGTGTGTTGGCAGGACAGTGGTGTGTGTAGTGTGTTGGCAGGACAGTGGTGTGCGTAGTGTGTTGGCAGGACAGTGGTGTGCGTAGTGTGTTGGCAGGACAGTGGTGTGCGTAGTGTGTTGGCAGGACAGTGGTGTGTGTAGTGTGTTGGCAGGACAGTGGTGTGTGTAGTGTGTTGGCAGGACAGTGGTGTGTGTAGTGTGGTGGCAGGACAGTGGTGTGTGTAGTGTGTTGGGAGGACAGTGGTGTGTGTAGTGTGTTGGCAGGACAGTGGTGTGCGTAGTGTGTTGGCAGGACAGTGGTGTGTGTAGTGTGTTGGCAGGACAGTGGTGTGTGTAGTGTGTTGGCAGGACAGTGGTGTGTGTAGTGTGGTGGCAGGACAGTGGTGTGTGTAGTGTGTTGGGAGGACAGTGGTGTGTGTAGTGTGTTGGCAGGACAGTGGTGTGCGTAGTGTGTTGGCAGGACAGTGGTGTGCGTAGTGTGTGTGCGTGTGCGGGTATGTGACACTACCTCTCTTTGGCACTGCGGTCGGGTCCAGGACAGGCCTCTCTCTGAGGGTGTGCAAGCCGTCTCCCTCCCCCTCCCCCTCATCCCCCTCTTCTCTCGCCACCTCCTCCTCTCCCTCACAGCAGGTGAGGAAGACGTGGCTGCAGGGGTAGCCCAGGTACTTATGGGCCTCACAGCGGTGGCCCTCGCTACGGAACCTCAGCCCCAGAGAGCAGCAGCTACAACACTCCTGTAGGGTGGACAGATTCAACATCAGACTACCATATCTACCACATCATGTGTCTCTCTTCCTCTCTCTTCACTCTCAGCAGGATATCGTTCAGGCTACATGGAGGAGAGCGAAACATACAACTGAAATAGTGACCACTGTGATATAGAGTGGCTGTACAGAAGTATTATATGACTTGAGTTATGTAGATCCCATGGTGGGGAGGTGAAAGACAATATTTAACATTAGGCCAAGGCCTTGAGTATATAATGGCCCCCTACTGTTCTGGGCGCTCTGAGTACTTCCTGGAAGACAGGTCTGATGGCAGATGAATGGTTCTGGAAATCTGGGCTAATACACTACAACTCCACACTACATCACAATGATTTGACTCTCACTGACATCAATAACAGACCTTGAGCTACATAGCTAAATTTTTCCAGAAATATCAAATATCACTGCTTTCAAAATACCGGCGAGTCGAAGCTATTGATCTAGGGAGGATGGTGAAAACAGCTTGAGACATATCCTGCAGTACTGCAGCCTCATTTCACCGTGAACCTCATAAATCTGTGGGAACATTGACCACAAACATGGTCCTCCCTCTCTGAGTTGTCTAAATTGAATAAGAGGTAATTGAATCACGGTCCTCCTGATTGGTGTGGTCTTCACTGGCAATGACTATGGCCAGTGGAAATCTGAAGTGAGGTTTTCTTTTAACTGCTTTTACAGTTGTCTCTGTACGTTTAATCCATGAAACTGTGGCTATTCATGTCTTGTAGATGCATTTGGTTTGATTTAAATTAATTCTAGGTAGGCTATGTTTGACCTTAAATAATTTCTGGGGACTGCCCCCGCAAATTCTGTCGGCTCTGTCAACAGATCAGAGAATAAGGTAACATAAAATATATGGCCATTTAACCAACGCTTTCATCCAAATCCAAGCATATACTGTATATTCAGTGTTAGAAAAGAGGTAGGAGTTGGTTGTGGCAAGAACAACAGAACATTACTCACTATATGGAATGTGGCCTATGTGGGAATCAAACCCACAACTCAGGGGTTACAGCTAGCACCACCATCCACCAACCAACCAACCCATGGGAACCACATTTACCTTGAAGGAGTCGGCTCCACACTGGTCATTGTTGTCCACCTCACACACAACTCCCTCTCTGGCTGCATTCATACCAGAGAAACAGCGACTCTCCTTCAGAGAGCCCAGACAGCACTGTCTCTGAGCCGTCCTGGCAGAGAGAGAGACACACAGGAGAGATGTTAGAATCTGAGTCAGTGTTTTGACTGTACCTAGACCTAACTGTGGTTCTACACTAGCAGTGTGTTGGCTAGCTGTGCCTCCCTCTGGCCAAAACTAGCATAATCTGGAAATGTTATGGAACCAAATTGGAAGTCTATTAGGGCAAACATTCACACTAGTATGCTGTGCAATATAATATCATTTCCAAAAGGAGTGTGAGGGCCTGTAAATTGTATCGTTTTCATATTAGCACAAATTGTAAATAGATAGTGATCTCATTCACTTCATTTTTAACACATCAACCACAAATAGAACTTTCGTTGAATCATGCCATACAATAATGACATGGGTCCACGAAGCGAAATCACTTAAGATGCCATTTATAAGATGATCATATTTTACAAGTAGGCTCAAAACTAAACTAATGCATAGTTGGCTTGCCGTCAACAACAAGTTGGCTGAAGCAGAAACAAACTTGGCAGTCAGACCATCCCTCATTGGCATAGTGAAAGCAGCAAAGCTGACATTTACAACACACTCTATAACTAAGTAGGAGCCTCAGTTTTTTCTTACCACATGACAAAAACTCTGGTCCCTACCAATTAGTAATTACTACACAAAAATTGGGCTTCTTAGAACTTGTGTTTAGTGTGTCTCCGTGGGCTTACCGACAGATGGAGTGTCTGTCCTCTCTGGGGAGCTCCATGTTGCTGCAGTGGCCTTTGGCTGAGGCCCACTTCTCCCCTGTCTCACAGCAGGTCTCCACCAACTCCTTGGAAGAAACTACAGAAACTACAGAAACACACACACACACAAAACAAACACACACACAGATGGGGTTTTAGGGAACACATTAAATGAAAAAAGAAAAGTGGCTAAAGAGAATGAAGGAGAGATCACCATTGGAGAGGACAATCTTAAACGTTCAGACTATCATTCACGCAACACATCTCACTCAGTCCTTTGTGGAAGTAAGGATTTAATGTGTAACATTGTAGTCTATGCAATATCAAAAGATAAATAAATCCAAGGAAGTTTATTGAGAGTGTGTCTGCATCCCAGCTTGACTGTTACTGTTCCACGTGTCTGTTTGAGTTATTGACTTTGCTCTGAATGTGCTTTGGTGAATAGACTGAATTCACATTCAGCAGCATGAGGAACAAATTATTTTATTATTTTCCACCTCCGTCTCCCTCTCTCTGTTTCCCTGGCAGGGAGCACTGTGAAACCTTAGACTCTATAAAGTACACTTCAGAGCCAATGTATACAAAATCTTAGCTTGAAGGCTAATCAGTGTTCAGGTAACACACTATCACCCCATCCAGCACTAGGAACAGACAGAGGAAATTTTTTTTTAATCTAATTTAGAGTTAAAATATGCTTGGCCTGCTCAGTGATCATGACGACTCCAGATCAGTGCATTCCAATGTTGATTGGTGTTTCCTGTACTGTACTGTAGTTCTTTGTGTAACAGGGCTCAGCTTGCTGCTAACAGCTTAGCTTCCTCCATTGTCCGACTGCCCCATACTGGGCTCAAACCAGTGACCTTCTGCTTCGCAACACATGTGACTGCTGTTCTTGACAACGTTCCAAAGGGTTGAGCCACCCAAAAGGTACCGATTGGATGGCTCCATCCGTGACATTTCAAGCTAGCTGTGGACTGAGCTTACGGTGCGTTCTTAACTCCGTTACATTTGGACAGACTGAACCTAACCCTCTAGGATAAAGATATGTTCCCAGTGTAGCCATTCCAGCTGAAAAGGTAGGCCTGTAGCCTACAATACTGTATCTCTCTGGTTGGTATAATTAGTTAAATCTATGATGTGCCTCTTTCCGGCCCTTTCTCCCACATGAACTCATCATTTGCTACTAAGTTTGTTGCTAGTGCACAAAAATTACAAAAAGTTAACTCGAGTTAAATGATTTACTCTTGACAGCCCTAGTTTTGCATAATAAAAGAATGCCAGAGACAGATAATCATGTAATTTATTAAGAAATGTTTGGTCGTGTTCCCCTGCTCAGGCGTTGCATTGCATCAACCAATGGTTGCATGCCACGTGGACGACTGTGCCATTACTGTGGCTTGCGAAAGTATTCATTGACTGTAAGTCGCTTTGGATAAAAGCGTCTGCTAAATGGCATATTATTATTATTACTGTCACGGTTTCGGCCGAGGCTGCCTCTCTTTTGTCTGATTGTTGTTACACCTGTTATCGTTTAGTGTAATTAGTGTCCTATAAGTTCTCGTTGTGTTTGTCTAGTGTTGTGTGTGATTGTTTTCACTATCGTGCGCTTAGCTTTTGTATGTACAGTTTGCTCGGTTGAGCTGCTCTCCATTCTGTGTTTTTGGAGTATTCTGTCGCACGTATTTTGTGCGCCCGCTTTATTTCGCCTGTGTGCGGAGTTTCTCGCCTCAGGGCATTTATGTTTGTGCTGTGTTTTGTTGCCAAACAACTAAAGTCTTTTGGACTTACTTTGTGCGTCCTGCGCCTGATTCCACCACCACACCCACCTACAGCTACACTGACAGAATCACACACCATACTCGATGGAGTCAGCAGGAGCCGCAGCAGCACAGGCGACGTTGGAGGACAGGATCCGCGAACAAAATGACCAGATCCTGCGGATGGGGTCCGCACTGCAGGAGGTGATCACCACCATCCGAGGCTGGGAGACCCGAGGGACTCCTCCACCGCCATCCTCCCTGCCCGCACCATCGGCAGGTCAGCCCATTCCCGCTCCGGAACCCAGAGGAGTTCGGCTCTCGCTCCCGAGGGCCTACGATGGGACCGCGGCCGGGTGTCAGGGATTCCTTCTCCAGGTGGAGCTTTACCTGGCCACCGTGCACCCGGCGCCCTCGGGACACGAGAGCGTGTCCGCCCTGATCTCCTGCCTTTCCGGGAAGGCGTTGGAATGGGCCAACGCAGAGTGGAGGAGAATCGACGCGAACACCATCACCTACGACGAGTTCTCCCGCCGCTTCAGGGCGGTGTTTGACCATCCCCCGGAGGGGAAAGCGGCGGGGGAGCGTCTGGTCTGCCTCCGGCAGGGGAAGAGGAGTGCCCAGGAGTTCGCCTTGGAATTCCGTACTCTAGCGGCGGATGCAGGGTGGAATGAGCGGGCTCTCATCGATCACTACCGATGTAGTCTACGCGAGGACGTCCGTAGGGAGCTGGCCTGTAGGGACACCAGCCTCTCGTTCGACCAGTTGGTCGACATGTCCATCAGGCTGGATACCCTGCTAGCTACCCGCGGACGTCCCGAGGGGGGTCCGTCCATTTCACCCTCCAGCGCCTCCGAGCCGTGCCCCATGGAGCTCGGGGGCGCTGGCGCTAGAGAGAGGAGGGGTCGGCTTACGAGGGGGTCCATCTCCTGCACCAACTGTGGGTCGGGGAGGACACACCGCGGCTGGGTGCTGGGGATGGCCTCCTAGGGGAGAGGACGACAGGTCCCGCACTGGGGAGTCCTTCCAGGTGAGTAGGCGCCCACTCACCCAGAGCTCTCTGTTGCACATTTCTGTATACCTGTGCGTTTTCCACAGGTAGCACCTCATTCCCAGCATAAGGCGCTGGTAGATTCAGGCGCGGCTGGGAATTTTGTTGATAAGAAGTTTTGCTTAGCCTTAGGGATTCCCCTTCTCCCAGTTGACGTTCCCTTCCCCGTTCATGTCCTAGATAGCCGTCCGTTGGGTGCGGGCTTTATCAGGGAGGTCACTGCGCCACTTAGGATGTATGCGCAGGGGGGTCATCAGGAGATGATCCAGCTATTTCTGATCGACTCGCCTGCGTATCCGGTGGTGCTGGGCATGCCCTGGTTGAGTACCCATAACCCATCTATTTCGTGGCAGGAGAGGGCTCTGATGGAGTGGTCTGCCCAGTGTGTGGGTCGATGTTTAGGCGTTTCCGTAGGGGGCTACCTCGGTGGAGAGTCCAAACCAGGTGCCCGCATTGCACGTTCCCCCTGAGTATGGGGATTTGGCTATTGTGTTCAGTAAGTCGAGGGCGACGCAGTTGCCTCCCCCATAGGCAGGGAGATTGTGCGATAGACCTCCAGGCAGGAGCTGCGCTCCCACGGAGCCATGTGTATCCTCTGTCTCAGGAGGAGAAGAGAGCTATGGAGACGTACATAGACGAATCTCTGAGACAAGGATACATACGGCCCTCCACTTCCCCTGCGTCCTCGAGTTTCTTTTTTGTGAAGAAAAAGGATGGAGGATTACGCCCGTGCATTGATTACCGTGGTCTCAATCAGATCACGGTGAAGTACAGTTATCCACTCCCGCTGATTGCGACCATGACGGAGTCATTGCACGGGGCGCGTTTCTTCACTAAATTAGATCTCAGGAGCGCGTACAACTTGGTGCGCATTAGGGGGGGCGATGAATGGAAGACAGCCTTTAGTACCACCTCGGGCCATTACGAGTATCTTGTCATGCCATACGGGTTGATGAACGCTCCTTCAGTTTTCCAATCCTTCATGGATGAGATCTTCAGGGCAGGGGGTGGTCGTGTACATCGATGACATTCTCGTGTACTCGCCTACCCGAGTCGAGCATGTGGCCCTGGTGCGCCGAGTGTTGCGGAGACTGTTGGAGCACGACCTGTATGTCAAGGCAGAGAAGTGTCTGTTCTTCCAGGAGTCGGTCTCCTTTTTGGGTTATCAGTTGTCTGCGTCAGGGGTGAAGATGGAGGTAGACCGGGTGTCAGCCGTGCGTAATTGGCAAACGCCAACCACTGTGAAGGAGGTGCAGCAGTTTTTGGGGTTTGCGAATTATTACCGGAGGTTTATCCGGGGTTTTGGACAGGTGGCAGCTCCCATAACGTCTCTTTTGAAGGGGGGTCCGGTGCGTCTGCAGTGGTCAGCCGAGGCGGACAGGGCGTTTGGGAGGCTGAAGGACCTGTTTACCTCGGCTCCGGTGCTGGCGCATCTGGATCCCTCTTTGCCATTTCAGGTAGAGGTGGACGCGTCAGAGGCCGGGTATAGGAGCCGTGCTGTCGCAACGGTCCGGCGCGCCACCTAAACTCCGCCCCTGTGCTTTTTATTCCAAGAAGCTCAGTCCGGCGGAGCGAAACTATGACGTGGGGGACAGGGAGCTGTTAGCCGTGGTACAGGCCCTAAAGGTGTGGAGGCACTGGCTTGAGGGGCTCAACACCCTTTCCTCATTTTGACGGACCACCGTAACCTGGAGTACATCCGGGCAGCGAGGAGGCTGAACCCTCGCCAGGCGAGGTGGAATATGTTTTTGACCCGGTTCACATTTAAGATCACGTACATCCCTGGGTCACAGAACGGTAAGGCAGACGCACTGTCTCGGCGGTATGACACGGAGGAGAGGTCCGTGGAGCCCACTCCCATACTGCCGGAGTCGTGTCTGGTGGCACCGGTAGTGTGGGAGGTCGATGCTGAACTCGAGCGGGCGTTACGCACCGACCCTAGTCCACCTCAATGCCCGGAGGGTCGGAAGTACGTTCCGCTCGAGGTTCGGGATCGATTGATCTATTGGGCTCACACGTCACCCTCCTCTGGACACCCTGGTATCGGCCGGACAGTGCACTGTCTTAGTGCCAAGTACTGGTGGCCCACATTGGCGAGGGATGTGAGGGTTTATGTTTCCTCCTGCTCGGTGTGCGCCCAGTGTAAGGCGCCTAGACATCTGCCTAGGGGTAAGTTACTACCCCTGCCCGTTCCACAACGACCATGGTCTCACCTCTCGGTGGATTTCCTCACTGACCTTCCTCCTTCACAGGGGAATACCACTATACTGGTCGTTGTGGACCGGTTTTCTAAGGCCTGTCGTTTGCTCCCTATGCCGGGCCTTCCTACTGCCCTGCAAACCGCCGAAGCACTATTCACCCATGTGTTCCGGCACTACGGGGTACCCGAGGATATTGTGTCTGATCGAGGTCCCCAATTTACCTCCAGAGTCTGGAGAGCTTTTATGGAGTGGTTGGGGGTCTCGGTGAGCCTCACCTCGGGTTACCAGAGAGTAATGGGCAGGTGGAACGCGTGAACCAGGATGTGGGTAGGTTTCTTAGAACATACTGCCAGGACCGGCCGGAGGAGTGGGCAAGGTACGTTCCCTGGGCCGAAATGGCCCAGAATTCCCTACGCCATTCCTCCACTAACCTAACCCCTTTCCAATGTGTGTTAGGTTACCAGCCGGTTCTGGCACCTTGGCAGCAGAGCCAGATCGAGGCTCCTGCGGTGGATGTGTGGGCGCGGCGCTCGGAGGAGACATGGAACGCTGCACACGTCCACCTGCAGCGGGCCCTCCGTCGTCATAAGGCGAGCGCCGATCTCCACCGCAGTGAGGGACCGGTGTACGCACCTGGTGATCGAGTCTGGCTCTCTACCAACAACCTGCCCCTCCGCCTGCCCTGTCGGAAACTGGGTCGGCGGTTTGTAGGGCTATTTAAAGTCCTGAGAAGGTTGAACGAGGTGTGTTACAAATTACAACTACCTGTTGAGTATAAAAGTATTAACCCCTCGTTCCATGTGTCTCTTCTCAGGCCGGTGGTAGCTGGCCCACTCCAAGAAAGTGAGATCAGGGAGACTCCTCCGCCCCCATTGGACATCGAGGGGGCACCGGCGTACTCCGTGCGGTCCATCTTGGATTCGAGACGTCGGATGGGGGGTCTCCAATATCTAGTGGAGTGGGAGGGGTACGGCCCGGAGGAACGGTGCTGGGTGCCGAGGAGAAACATTTTGGACCCGTCTCTCCTGACGGAATTCCATCGTGGGCACCCGACGCACCCTGCTCCGCGTCCTCCTGGTCGTCCCCGAGGCCGGAGTCGGCGCACATCTGGAGCCGCGCGTCAATGGGGGGTTACTGTCGCGGTTTCGGCCGAGGCTGCCTCTCTTCCTTGCTCGGGCAGGCTTCGGCGTTCGTCGTCTCCGGAATACTAGCTGCCACCGTTGCATGTTTCTATGTTCGTTTGCTTTTGTCTGATTGTTGTTACACCTGTTATCGTTTAGTGTAATTAGTGTCCTATAAGTTCTCGTTGTGTTTGTCTAGTGTTGTGTATGATTGTTTTCACTGTCGTGCGCTTAGCTTTTGTATGTACAGTTTGCTCGGTTGAGCTGCTCTCCATTCTGTGTTTTTGGAGTATTTTGTCGCACGTATTTTGTGCGCCCGCTTTATTTCGCCTGTGTGCGGAGTTTCTCGCCTCAGGGCATTTGTGTTTGTGCTGTGTTTTGTTGCCAAACAACTAAAGTTTTTTGGACTTACTTTGTGCGTCCTGCGCCTGATTCCACCACCACACCCACCTACAGCTACACTGACAATTATTCACCCCCCTTGGCATTTTTCCTATTTTGTTGCCTTACAACCTGGAATTAAAATAGGTTTTGGGGGGTTTGTATCATTTGATTTACACAACATGCCTACCACTTTGAAGATGCAAAATATTTTTTCTTTTGAAACAAACAAGAAATAAGACAAAAAAACTGAAAACTTGAGCGTGCATAACTATTCACCCCATTAATATTTGTAGTGTGCAATATTATTGCCTGTGAAATGTATTACCACTGCTGCCTATTGATTATATACCTGTTCTATGTGTTAATTGATGACAGATTAGGGCAGCTGCGTGTTCTGTTGCTGTTCCTTCCCAACTAGGCTGCCAAGTCCTCTGCTGACAACTCCATCTTGGACCATGTCTCTGTCACGACTTCCGCCGAGGCTGCCTCCCCTCCTTGTTCGGGCAGGTTTCGGCATTCGCCGTCACCGGCTTACTAGCTACTGCCGATCCATTTATCATCACTCCATTTGTCTTGTCTTCAATCACACACACCTGGTCCTTATTCCCTCATTAGTCATTGTATAAGTGTTCCCTCTGCTTCCTTGTCTGTGTGGGTGATTGTTTATTGTGGAGGTTAGTGAAGCTCGGTGGAGCTCGTGTATTTTGTATCGACAGGAGTTTTCCCGTGTGCTTTGTATTTTCCAGTGCGCTTGTTTTGTGCCCTGGAGTGTGTTTGACGCATTTCTGCGTAAACCTGTATTTTGCAGATTAAAGCCTGTTATTCTGTGAATACTCTCCTGCGCCTGACTCCTTCAACACCACCTCGTCACAGAATCACCCACCCAGACATGGAATCAGCGGGAGAGACACGCATGCCTGGAGTCGTGGAATGGGTCCAGGAGCATTCAACTATGCTAGCCAGCTTGGGTGAAGCGATGGATCGGGTTCTTCAGGTCGTCCAACGCCTGGAGAGGAGAGAGCCCAATCCGTCGAGACCAGCTGGCTAGCCGGATCCCGCCACCTACAACGCAGCACCCGGAGGGATCCAGATATCCCGACCACAGGAGTTCGACGGGACAGCGGCGCTGTGCCAAGGATTCCTTCTCCAACTGGAGCTCTACTTCTCCAGCATCCGACCGGTCCCATCGGAGCGGGAGAGGGTGTCTGCTCTCATCTCCTGCCTCTCGGGGAAAGCCCTGGAGTGGGCCAACGCGGTGTGGTATGAAGGAGGAGCCGCGTTGGAGAACTACGGGGAGTTTGCTCGCCTCTTCCGGGCGGTCTTTGATCACCCACTCGAGGGTCGAGAGGCGGGCGAGCGGCTGGTCCACCTGAGGCAGGGGACGAGGACTGCGCAGGACTTCGCATTGGAGTTTCGAACTCTGGCAGCTGGATCCGGATGGAACGAGCAGGCCCTGATCGACCATTTCCGGTGCCATCTGCGAGAGGACGTCCGACGGGAGCTAGCCTGCCGTGACACCATGTTGTCCTTCTCGCAACTGGTAGACATGGCCATTCGTTTGGACAACCTGCTGGCAACCAGAGGACGTCCTGTAGGAGGTCTGCCCGTTTCCATCCCGGCCGACTCGGATCCAGAACCAATGGAGATGGGTGGAACCGCTAGCCGAGAGAGGACGACAGCGCCAGTGCCACACATTTCACCACACGTTTTCGTCAACGCTCTTCTGGGTTTGGAGGCGGCAGGCAGGGCACTCTCGCATCACCCCAGGTATCGAACACACACACTCGTTCAGAGCCCTCTGCTGCGCACTGTAAAATACACATCTCCTTTCCTGAGCACATGGTAGTTCCCCAGTGTAAGGCGCTAGTCGATTCAGGCGCAGCTGGGAACTTTATGGACAGGGCATTCGCACACTGTATAGGCATTCCATTGTATCCCCTATCCATTCCACGCCCCATCAGAGCACTTGATAGTCGACCATTAGGGTCCGGGTTGGTTAAGGAAGTTACTGCACCAGTCACCATGATTACCCAGGAGACTCATTGTGAGCAGGTTACTTTTTCCATTATTGAGTCTCCTGCTTTCCCTGTGGTATTAGGTATCCCTTGGCTAGCACTCCACAACCCCACCTTCTCATGGCCGCAGAGGGTTCTCACGGGGTGGTCGCGAGAGTGTCTGGGTAGGTGTCTAGGTGTTTCCGTTGGTGCAACCACGATGGAGAGTCCAGACAGTACCTCCACCGTGCGCATTCCCCCTGAATATCTCGATCTGGCGCAAGCGTTCTCTAAAATGCAGGCGACTAAGTTACCACCTCATCGGGCGGGGGACGCGATAAACCTCTGGGTAGACACTGTACCTCCCAGGAATCATATATACCCCTGTCACAGGCTGAAACGGTGGCTATTGAAACATATGTCACGAGTCCCTGTGCCAGGGGTATATACGTCCCTCCACTTCACCCGCCTCCTCGAGTTTCTTCTTTGTGAAGAAGAAGGACGGTGGTCTGCACCCGTGCATTGATTATCGACCACTGAACAGGGAGACGATAAGATTTAGTTATCCTCTCCCCCTCATTCCCTCAGCAATTGAATCAATGCATGGGGCGCGCTTCTTCACCAAATTAGATCTCAGGAGTGCATACAACCTGGTGCGTATCCGAGAGGGAGATGAGTGGAAGACAGCATTCAGCATAACCACGGGGCATTATGAATACCTGGTGATGCCTGGAAAATGACCTTTATGCTAAGGCAGAGAAGTGTATGTTTTTCCAGCAGTCCGTCTCCTTCCTTGGATACCGCATTTCCACCTCAGGTGTGGAGATGGAGGGAGATCGCATTTCAGCCGTGCGTAATTGGCCGACTCCAACCACGGTTAAGGAGGTGCAGCGCTTCCTTGGCTTTGCCAACTACTATCGGAGGTTTATCCGGGGTTTTGGCAAGGTCGCAGCTCCCATTACCTCCCTGTTGAAGGGTGGGCCGTCCCGGCTCCGCTGGTCTGCTGAGGCTGACCTGGCCTTCAGCAAACTGCGGAGTCTGTTCACCTCAGACCCAGTACTGGCCCACCCCGATTCATCACTACCGTTCGTAGTGGAGGTGGATGCGGCCGAGGTTGGGATAGGAGCTGTCCTGTCTCAACGCTCGGGTACGCCACCCAAGCTCCGCCCCTGTGCGTTCTTCTCGAAGAAGCTCAGCCCGGCGACGCAGAACTACGGCGTTGGTGATCGGGAGCTGTTGGCTGTTGTCCGAGCCTTGACCGTGTGGAGGCATTGGCTTGAGGGGGCGAAACACCCTTTCCTCGTCTGGACGGACCACCGTAACCTGGAGTACATCCGGGCAGCGACAAGGCTGAATCCTCGCCAGGCCATGTGGGCCCTATTCTTCACCCGGTTTGATTTCACTCTATCATACATCCCGGGTACGAAGAACGTGAAGGCAGACGCACTGTCCCGGCTGTATGACACAGAGGAGAAGCCCAGCGACAATACCCCCATACTGCCGGCCTCCTGCATTGTGGCGCCAGTAGTATGGGCGATGGACGCGGATATAGAGCAGGCATTACGCACGGATCCCTCTCCACCTCAGTGTCCAGATGGGCTACAGGACGTGCCTGCTCTTATTTGTGATCGTCTGATCTACTGGGCACACACGTCACCCTCCTCTGGTCACCCAGGTATCGGCCGTACAGTGCGCTGCCTGACCGGAAAATACTGGTGGCCTACCTTGGCTAAGGATGTGAGGGTGTATGTCTCCTCTTGCTCGGTGTGCGCCCAGAGTAAGGCACCTAGGCACCTCCCAGCTGGTAAGTTACAACCTTTACCAGTTCCACAACGACCATGGTCTCACCTAAGTGTTGATTTTCTAACTGATCTTCCCCTCTCCCAAGGTAACACCACCATCCTGGTCATTGTGGACCGCTTTTCTAAAGCCTGCCGCCTCCATCCTCTGTCCGGTCTCCCCACGGCTCTGCAAACTGCGGAGGCCCTGTTTACACATGTCTTCCGGCACTACGGGGTACCCGAGGATATAGTGTCTGACCGAGGTCCCCAGTTCACATCCAAGGTCTGGAAGGCATTCATGGAACGTCTGGGGGTCTCGGTCAGCCTGACCTCTGGGTTCCACCCCGAGAGTAATGGGCAGGTGGAACGGGTAAATCAGGACGTGGGTACGTTCCTGCAGTTCTATTGCCAGGACCGGCCGGGGGAGTGGTCGGTGTTCTTTTTTTTTCTTTTTGTTTTTGGGGGTAGATCAGCTTAATATTGCAGATAGATTGTAACTTCCATCAATGTAATTGTCTGCATCACTTCCAATCCCCCATGTTTTATATATATATATATATATATACAGTGGGGAGAACAAGTATTTGATACACTGCCGATTTTGCAGGTTTTCCTACTTACAAAGCATGTAGAGGTCTGTAATTTGTATCATAGGTACACTTCAACTGTGAGAGACGGAATCTAAAAAAAATCCAGAAAATCACATTGTATGATTTTTAAGTAATTAATTTGCATTTTATTGCATGACATAAGTATTTGATCACCTACCAACCAGTAAGAATTCTGGCTCTCACAGACCTGTTAGTTTTTCTTTAAGAAGCCCTCCTGTTCTCCACTCATTACCTGTATTAACTGCACCTGTTTGAACTCGTTACCTGTATAAAAGACACCTGTCCACACACTCAATCAAACAGACTCCAACCTCTCCACAATGGCCAAGACCAGAGAGCTGTGTAAGGACATCAGGGATACAATTGTAGACCTGCACAAGGCTGGGATGGGCTACAGGACAATAGGCAAGCAGCTTGGTGAGAAGACAACAACTGTTGGCGCAATTATTAGAAAATGGAAGAAGTTCAAGATGACGGTCAATCACCCTCGGTCTGGGGCTCCATGCAAGATCTCACCTCATGGGGCATCAATGATCATGAGGAAGGTGAGGGATCAGCCCAGAACTACACGGCAGCACCTGGTCAATGACCTGAAGAGAGCTGGGACCACAGTCTCAAAGAAAACCATTAGTAACACACTACGCCGTCATGGATTAAAATCCTGCAGCGCACATAAGGTCCCCCTGCTCAAGCCAGCGCATGTCCAGGCCCGTCTGAAGTTTGCCAATGACCATCTGGATGATCCAGAGGAGGAATGGGAGAAGTTAATGTGGTCTGATGAGACAAAAATAGAGCTTTTTGGTCTAAACTCCACTCGCCGTGTTTGGAGGAAGAAGAAGGATGAGTACAACCCCAAGAACACCATCCCAACCGTGAAGCATGGAGGTGGAAACATCATTCTTTGGGGATGCTTTTCTGCAAAGGGGACAGGACGACTGCACCGTATTGAGGGGAGGATGGATGGGGCCATGTATTGCGAGATCTTGGCCAACAACCTCCTTCCCTCAGTAAGAGCATTGAAGATGGGTCGTGGTTGGGTCTTCCAGCATGACAACGACCCGAAACACACAGCCAGGGCAACTAAGGAGTGGCTCCGTAAGAAGCATCTCAAGGTCCTGGAGTGGCCTAGCCAGTCTCCAGACCTGAACCCAATAGAACATCTTTGGAGGGAGCTGAAAGTCCGTATTGCCCAGCGACAGCCCTGAAACCTGAAGGATGTGGAGAAGGTCTGTGTGGAGGAGTGGGCCAAAATCCCTGCTGCAGTGTGTGCAAACCTGGTCAAGACCTACAGGAAACGTATGTTCTCTGTAATTGCAAACACAGGTTTCTGTACCAAATATACTTCTGCTTTTCTGATGTATCAAATACTGATGTCATGCAATAAAATGCAAATTAATTACTTTAAAATCATACAATGTGATTTTCTGGACCTCTACATGCTTTGTAAGTAGGAAAACCTGCAAAATCGGCAGTGTATCAAATACTTGTTCTCCCCACTGTATATATATATACATACATACATACACATGGTCGGTGTTCTTGCCATGGGCCAACGCTGACCGCCAACGCAGTGAGGCCCCCGTCTTTGGGGTTGGGAAAGTTTTCCCTGGAGGTGGACAGTGGAGCTGACCTTTTAGCAGTGATGCCATGTCATCAAGAAGATGGAGCAGGTATTTGAGCCAGCACTTGCCTAAGGATGCTGGGGGGGGGGGGTTGGGTGGGCAGAGTTAGAGAGAGAACTGATCAGTCTGCAGCATCAATTGAGGAGGCAGATGCTGTCTAACCAAGGAAGTAATCCAAAAGTAATTATTATTCGAAATGAATCATTATTCATTTTGAGTAATCCAATGGATTCTGTTACTAATTATTTTTATTGTCATGTAATCTGTAATAAATTAAAATGTTCAAGTAATCCGTCCCACCCTGGGGACAACATTGGTCAAATGACAGTTAAATGAAATAGCAGCGTTAACTTAAGCCTCTTTTGTGCATTACAATGGTTTTGACGTATGACATTTCATAAAACGACATAAGATTTTATTGAAGGGTTTACCCTTGTGAAACAAAAAACTGGGACATTGTTCTAAAACTGTTGTATGTTTGTGGGCCTTCCAGCTGCCCTGTTTCTAAATCAGCAGACTGGAAAAACAAATTTGTATACCTTTTATAACTTTAATTTGTCAATTATTATGTAGGCTGATTAAAATGTAGCACTTGATTTAATAGAAGAACAGCTGGAGGCTGTAGAGAAAAAAGTGCTAAGTGGAGATTTTTATCCAATACCATGATTAAACTCCACGCAGTCTACAAAATCAACTAAAGCATGCGTCCAATTAAAGAAACAGCCAGAAAGGATAAATCATGTCAAATTAGCATAGTATAACACATAAGCAAAACAAAAAATTGTTGACTCTCGTCATTAATTAACTTCCCCAACTTTTCTTAGTGATTTACTTTCCTTTGTTTTGGTCCTGATGGCCCGCTCTCCTTGACATGCCTTTTCATGTGAGCACCAAGCTGTTTATTTCCAGTGGAGAATGTGCTGCACAGCAGTGAATAATTTATAGGTTTAGAAATGAGAAGATAGGGAACCTCAGAGGAGGCAAGGCCTCTTTGATGCATAAATATCTGTCCCCATTCGCGCTCTGACAATGTTCTTTGAACCTGCATGAATTTGTTATTATTATAAGACAGAGAGCTTCATCAGTCATCTGTTTCATTTGCATCCTCCTCATTTGTTTCTCCAGCTGGGATCAGTATAGTAATCATGAAACACAGTACAGAATGGTCCCATGTGCTCATTAAGAAGGTAAGATATTATTTGCAGTTTGACTGGAATTCAGTTGAACATGCCAAAGCAATGTTTGGGCACTGTCTTAGTTTACAAACTTCTGCCCAGAAACACATACTTCTTATTCTGAAATATGTGAGTTTTTACAGAACCCAAGACCATTCTATGTTTTTTTTTACAATGGGGAAAAGAGCTACTTTGAAAATACCACAATGCGGGTTTGATTGAATTGAGGCCTTTAAGTTAACAACATCAAAAAGGCTCTGAAAAGAGACCCTGCAGATAAAGGTCAAACATTTAGACTGAAACAGCCACTTTACAGCCTTGAAACAATTACCTGAAGTAGCGGAACCATGTCTAAACTCAGCCCATGAATATCCTGCATCTCTATAATTAGGAGACTAAAGCAAATATGTTCCATTCAGGTGTGTAATCACCCCCATGGCTGATTTATCATGTGAGGAGGATAGTTGTGGAGGTGGGCTTGATAGGTGGTTCTAGGTACATCTCTCTTTTCTTGGCCTGTCATTACATCTGTCTGTCAGGCTTTAAGTTAAGTTGCAGTAATATCACGCACACACGGCACTGTAGCCCACAACCAACACCATCATCCTTTGAGAGTAGCGAAAACATGAGGGGAGCAGCTCCCGTCCCAACATGTCTCCATCCTTGTGCCATAAATCGGTGGCCGGCGCTGCTGTACAGTTTATTATTATAATTTGTTTTTATTTTACCCTTATTTTATTAGGTAAATTGACTGAGAACACATTTTCATTTACAGCAACGACCTGGAGAACAGTTACATGGGAGATGAGAGGGGATTAATGAGCCTTTGAGCCAATTGAGCCAAATGTTCAACTTTTATTAAAATGTGGTGAAATATATATATATATATAAAAATAAAAAAACGTACAATATCCAAAAGGTACTCAATTGGTGGAACACCCCAGCTGTCTATGACTTAACAGGGAGGGGGCTTCCCCTATCAGCATGACTTCATTTCTATGGCCGGCTGAAGCATGTTGATGAAGACAGTGTATCGACAGCTATTTATCCTAATCACCCTGATAGTGATTGAGACTGATAGTAGTGATAGTAGAACAGATGGACATGTGTGATCCATCAGTCTCTCTGGAGTCTGAACTCTTGACTGGGCTGTGGTTTGTGGATGGGAGCCCTGAGGGCCATCCAGACCCCACTGTATTTGATGGTTTCCCTCTCTAAACTCAGTGTGGTGTTGGATGGATGACCAGACCAGTACGAGGCACAGACACACACTGAAGTGTCCCATCGCCCCGTCCCAACTCCTGGGGCACTGCAGTTCCTGATTGGCTCCGGTGATCTGAATGATCTACATCATTGACAGGATTGCAACCAATGTTCCAGTATCTAAGTATTTAGTTTAGGTCTGGTTGTTTGTTCCTTTCCACTGTTTTGCTATGCATTCTGGAAAATACGTCTGTGAAAAATGCAAATAAATACAACTCATTTGATTTTGATTGACATTGAAACAGACTAGAATCAATCTGCATTTCAAGGATAGAGCTCTTGAATGTGATTATTTCCCTACATGTAGAGTTATGGTTCGATGCAACAATCCCTCGCCAGACCTCTCATTTACTCCAACGTGTGGAGCCATTTCCTGTTGGTGTTCTATGGGTAATATATCACAGCCTGTTTTCACAAGCCACCGGACAGGATATTCTCTAATTCCATGCCTTGGCACGTCCATCCAAATCCAGATTTTGCATTTTATGGACAACAATGTAACATCAAATACCATGGGACAAAAAATGCCCAATTGCTCAGCATGGTTAGATTTGCAAGCTGCAGTTAAAACAGTCTCATTTATATGCAGCCATTCAGACGGGAACATTACTATATAGAAAGAACGGTGGTTATTTCTAAAAGGTGTTAGTGTTTCCTTTTCATTATTGCCTTATGCTAACAGGCTCTGGTTCTGTCCATTTGTGGTCACACAGGTGAACCTTTCTAATCTTATTTGGCCCATTGTAAATGTTTGACTGCCAGGTCAAAACACATTCATGAAGAATAATAAAGCATATCATCTAATCTTTAACCATGAGAACAGATTTATAGTTTGCTGGAAATAGCTGCAAGCCGTTGGCCTTACATAACCCGTGTAGCTCAGTTGGTAGAGCATGGCGCTTGCAACGCCAGGGTTGTGGGTTCGATTCCCACAGGGGGCCAGTATGAAAAAATGTATGCACTCACTAACTGTAAGTCGATCTGGATAAGAGCGTCTGCTAAATGACTAAAATGTAAAAGTAAAATGTAACCATAATTGCAATGACATTAATGCAGATGGATACAAGTGGCAGAGCTGTTATTCAGTTGTTATTTATCGCCACTCTCATGCTATTTATAGGTCTTGTTGACGATCTGGTTTCCTGCACATGGCCTTGCCGGGTTCGTACTTTCAATTATGAGTGGTTTTGTGGATCAGTTTGCCCTTTTTTTATTTTTTTATTTAACCTTTATTTAACTTTTACGTAAGGACATGCAATAGTGAGATAAGCCTTCCTGGAAATGTCCTGGAAAGCCCCCTACAGTAGATTGGCTAGAGGGTCAACCACCTCCAAGCTCTACCCTGACAGTAGTGGTAAAGATTAACCCTGATGTGACCATGTCTGGAATTCACACTCCTTTTCATCAGCACTAAAATGACATATCTGCCAAGTTCACTCCCAGATGCTACCAGGGGCGGATTAATGCAGGAGCTTACCGGGGCTGAAGCCCCTGGGCCCAGGCCCACTGGGGCCGCAAGAGGCAGCATTTTATTTATTTTTTATGAAGAACAAAAATGTCTAAAGAAATATATACAGTATATATTATATATATAATATATATTAAGAAATGTTTTACTGCAACCGCCAACCACAGGAGGATTCAGGAGCCCGCTCTCAATGAGTGTAAACATCCTGCTGCTGCCTGCTGCCGCTCTGCTAATCGTCAGATGGGGGGAGGAGAGGAGGTAGGGGGCCCACGTGGGTAACTGGGGGGCCCTGCCTTCATTAGGTAACTGCATAATAAATAAATATGACTGGTCAATTGTGTGAGTGAGGGGCTGGACCCAAGCCCATAGGGGACCCAAGAGGCAAAGAAAAAAAAAATGTATTAGTATTTTTTGTTTAATTAATATTCTTATTTTATCCAACCACAGGAGCAGTGGTGTAAAAATACTTTAAAGTACTACTTAAGTAGTTTTTTGGGGTAATCTGTACTTTACTTTACTATTTATATTTTGAACAACTTTTACTTCTCTACATTCCTAAAGAAAATAATATGTACTTTTTAATCCATACATTTTCCCTGACACCCAAAAGTACTCGTTACATTTTGAATGATTAGCAGGACAGGAAACTGGTCCAATTTACACACTTATCAAGAGAAAATCCCTGGTCATCCCTACTGCATCTGATCTGGCAGATTCAATAAACACTCACTAAATGCTTAGTTTGTAAATTATGTCTGAGTGTTGGAGTGTGCCCCTGGCTATCTGTAAATACATTTTTAAAAAGAAAATCATGCTGTCTTGTTTGCTTAATAAAAGGAATTTGAAATATTTTATACTTTTACTTTTGATACTTAAGTATATTTTAGCAATTACATTTACTTTTGATACTTCAAAGTATATTTCAAACCAAATACTTTTAGACTTTTACTCAAGTAGTATTTTACTGGGTGACTTTCACTTTTACTTGATTCATTTTCTATTAACATAACTTTACTTTTACTCAAGTAAGAAAATTGGGTACTTTTTCCACCACTGCACAGGAGCCCGCTCTCAATGTTCAAAATACACCAGAGAGCATGATTTAACAACAGAGGATCAATAGTTTCAAAAAGATTACTGTGGATAACATTTTATCACATTGCACACACCGGTAACTGCCAAAATAAAGGAAACGCCAACATAGTGTCTTAAAAGGGTGTTTGGCCACTACGAGCAGCCAGAACAGCTTCAATGCTCCTTGTTATAGATTCTACAAGTGGACCTAAACCATGACAGGACAAATTTACCCCACACCATGACAAATTATTTGTATTCCTCATTTACTCAAGTGTTTATTTTATTTTGGCAGTTACCAGTTGCCTATAGTCGGAAAGGCCGCAATTTGGCCAGCATGCGAGCCAAATATACAACTTGTTGCGTTGCGGCCATTGACATATAATCCATTGAAGGGTTTAGGAACCTCTTACACTGGCAATTTGACTATTAAACTTATGGGTACACTATCAATGGCTGCCAGTCCTGACTTGAATGGGAACTGCCATCTATGGATTATATTTATATGGTTGTCTGTCTGCGTTTTGCAAATTTCTAAATACAATCGCGGGAAAAATGTAAAGTTTGGAAAGCAAATGCCGACTTCTGAAAAGAGAAGACTAATCTGTCTGTCGAACCAACAGTAATTATTTTTCAAACAGCAGCAGTTTTTATAAGTAGCTCATCTTGAGATATGCTATTGCCAAGACTGGTGGGAAGTAGCCTGTGGCTTCATCTTCATCATTAGGTGAGTCAGTGTGCCACCGGAAATTGTGTTTAGTAGCCTTCTGAAGCCGATAATATACACTACATGACCAAAAGTATGTGGACACCTGCTCGTCGAACATCTCATTCCAAAATCATGGGCATTAATATGGAGTTGTTCCCCCCTTTGCTGCTATAACATCCTCCACTCTTCTGGGAAGGCTTTCCACTACATGTTGGAACATTGCTGTAGGGACTTGCTTCCAGTCAGCCACAAGAGCATTAGGGCACTGATGTTGAGCGGTTAGGCCTGGCTCGCAGTCGGCGTTCCAATTCATCCCAAAGGTGTTCGAAGGGGTTGAGGTCAAGGCTGTGCAGGCCAGTCAAGATCTTCCACACCGATCTCGACAAACCGTTTCTGTATGGACCTCGCTTTGTGCACGGGGCATTGTCATGCTGGAACAGGAAAGGGCCTTCCTCACTTTACAGTTGGCACTATGCATTCAGGCAGGTAGCGTTCTCCTGGCATCCGCCAAACCCAGATTTGTCCGTCGGACTGCCAGATCGTGAAGTGTGATTCATCACTCCAGAGAATGCGTTTCCATATACACTGCACTGTATATATATATATATGTATATATATATTTGTTTGTATTTTATTAGGATCCCCATTAGCTGTTGCAAAAGCAGCAGCTACTCTTCCTGGGGTCCACACAAAACATGAAACATGACATAATACAGAACATTAATAGACAAGAACAGTACAGAACTTTTTTTAAAGGCACACGTAGCCTACATATCAATACATACACACAAACTATCTAGGTCAAATAGGGGAGAGGCGTTGTGCCGTGAGGTGTTGCTTTATCTGTTTTTTGAATCCAGGTTTGCTGTTTATTTGAGCAATATGAGATGGAACGAAGTTCCATGCAATTATGGCTCTATATAATACTGTACGCTTTCTTGAATTTGTTCTGGATTTGAGGACTGTGAAAAGACCCCTGGTGGCATGTCTGGTGGGGTAAGTGTGTGTGTCAGAGCTGTGTGTAAGTTGACTACGCAAACAATTTGGGATTTTCAACACATTAATGTTTCTTATAAAAAGAAGAAGTGATGCAGTCAGTCTCTCCTCAACTCTTAGCCAAGAGAGACTGGCATGCATAGTATTTATATCAGCCCTCTGATTACAATGAAGAGCAAGACGTGCCACTGTGTTTTGGGCCAGCTGCAGCTTAACTAGGTCTTTCCTTGCAGCACTCGACCACACGACTGGCAATAAGATTAGACAAAACTAGAGACTGCAGAACTTGCTTTTTGGAGTGTGGTGTCAAAAAAGCAGAGCATCTCTTTATTACGGGCAGACCTCTCCCCATCTTTACAACCATTTAATCTATATGTTTTGACCATGATAGTTTACAATCTAAGGTAATGCCAAGTAATTTAGTCTCCTCAACTTGTTCAACAGCCACACCATTCATTTCCAGATTCAGCTGAGGTCTAGAACTTAGGGAATGATTTGTACCAAATACAATGCTCTTAGTTTTAGAGATGTTCAGGACCAGTTTATTACTGGCCACCCATTCCAAAACAGACTGCAACTCTTTGTTAACGGTTTCAGTGACTTCATTAGCTGTGGTTGCTGATGGGTATATGGTTGAATCATCAGCATACATGGACACACATGCTTTGTTTAATGCCAGTGGCAGGTCATTGGTAAAAATAGAAAAGAGTAGAGGGCCTGGAGAGCTGCCCTGTGGTACACTACACTTTACATGTTTGACATTAGAGAAGCTTCCATTAAAGAAACCCCTTTGAGTTCTATTAGATAGATAGCTCTGATTCCACAATATGGCAGAGGTTGAAAAGCCATAACACTTACGTTTTTTCAACAACAGGTTATGGTCAATAATATCAAAGGCAGCACTGAAATCTAACAGTACAGCTCCCACAATCTTCTTATTATCCATTTCTTTCAACCAATCATCAGTCATTTGTGTCAGTGCAGTACATGTTGAGTGCCCTTCCCTGTAAGCATGCTGAAAGTATGTTGTTAATTTGTTTACAGAGAAATAGCATTGTATTTGGTCAAACACCATTTTTTCCAACAGTTTGCTAAGAGTTGGCAGCAAGCTGCACCATCGAGAGCATCCTGACTGGTTGCATCACCGCCTGGTATGGCAACTGCTTGGCCTCCGACCGCAAGGCACTACAGAGGGTAGTGCGTACGGCCCAGTACATCACTGTGGCCAAGCTTCCTGCCATCCAGGACCTCTATACCAGGCGGTGTCAGAGGAAGGCCCTTAAAATTGTCAAAGACTCCAGCCACCCTAGTCATAGACTGTTCTCTCTGCTACCGCACGGCAAGCGGTACCGGAGTACCAAGTCTAGGTCCAAAAGACTTCTCAACAGCTTCTACCCCCAAGCCATAAGACTCCTGAACAGCTATTCATGGCTACCTGGACTATTTGCACTGCCCCCCCAACCCCATCTTTTTACGCTGCTGCTACTCTGTTAATTATTTATGCATAGTCACTTTAACTCTACCCACATGTACATATTACTTCAACTACCTCAACTAGCCGGTGCCCCCGCACATTGACTCTGCACCGGTACCCCCCTGTATATATAGCCTCCCTACTGTTATTTTATTTTACTTCTGCTCTTTTTTTCTCAACACATTTTTGTTGTTTTATTCTACTTTTTTATTATAAATAAATGCACTGTTGGTTAAGGGCTGTAAGTAAGCATTTCACTGTAATGTCTGCACCTGTTGTATTTGGCGCATGTGGCCAATAAAATTTGATTTGATTTGATTTGAAGCTTATAGGTCTGCTGTTAGAACCAGTAAAGGCCGCTTTACCATTCTTGGGTAGTGGAATTACTCCAGGCCTGAGGACAAAGACTTTCCTCTAGGCTCAGATTAAAGATATGACAGATAGGAGTGGCTATAGAGTCAGCTACCATCCTCAGTAGCTTTCCATCTAAGTTGTCAATGCCAGGAGGTTTGTCATTTTGATCGATAGCAATATGTTTTCCACCTCTCCCACAGTAACTTTACAAAATTCAAACTTGCAATGCTTTGCTTTCAATATTTGTTTTTTTATGCATGAATACGATGGCTCACTGTTCATTGTTGGTATTTCCTGCCTAAGTTTGCCCACTTTGCCAATGAAGTAATCACTAAAATAATTGGCAACATCAAATGGTTTTGTGATGAATAAGCCATCTGATTCAATGAAAGATGGAGTTGAATTTGTAATTTCATTTAAAGTACTCCAAAGTATTTTTTCCATCATTCTTTATATCATTGATCTTGGCTTCATAATACAGTTTCTTCTGTTTGTTGAGTTTAGTCAGATAATTTCTCAATTTGCAGTAAGTCAGCCAGTCAGATGTGCAGCCAGACTTATTAGCCACTCCTTTTGCCCCATCTCTTTCAAGCATACAGTTTTCAATTCCTCATCAATCCATGGAGCCTTAACAGTTCTATCAGTCAGTTTCCTAACAGGTGAATGTTTATCAATAATTGGAAGAAGCAATTTCATAAATTCATCAAGTGCAGTGGCTGGATGCTTCTTATTAATCACATCAGACCAACAAATATTTTTTACATCATCCACATATGAGTCACAGCAAAACCTTTTGTATGATCTCAAACACTATTTTAGGCCCAGCTGTTAGAACTTTGGCTTTCCTGGATATAGCCACTATATTGTGATCACTGCATCCAATGGGTACGGATACAGCTTTAGAACAAAGTTCTACAGTATTAGTAAATATGTGGTCGATACATGTGGATGATCTTGTTCCTGTAGTGTTTGTAAACACCCTGGTAGGTTGATTAATAACCTGAACCAGATTACAGGCACTGGTTACAGTAAGAAGCTTCCTCTTGAGCGGACAGCTTGATAAAAACCAGTCAATATTCAGGTCCCCAAGAAAGTAGACCTCTCTGTTTACATCACACACACTATCAAGCATTTCACACATATTATTTAGATACTGACTGTTCACACTTGGTGGCCTATAGCAACACCCCAAAAGAAAAGGCTTTAGAAGTGGCAAGTGAACCTGCAACCACAACACTTCAATAACACTTGACATAAGATCTTCTCTAAGCATTACAGGGATATGTCTCTGAATATATACAGCAACACCTCCCCATAAGCATTTCTGTCTCTTCTATAGATGTTATATTATTGTATTGCTACTGATGTACAGTGGGGGAAAAAAGTATTTAGTCAGCCACCAATTGTGCAAGTTCTCCCACTTAAAAAGATGAGAGAGGCCTGTAATTTTCATCATAGGTACACGTCAACTATGACAGACAAAATGAGAAAAAAAAACCAGAAAATCACATTGTAGGATTTTTAATGAATATATTTGCAAATATGGTGGAAAATAAGTATTTGGTCAATAACAAAAGTTTCTCAATACTTTGTTATATACCCTTTGTTGGCAATGACACAGGTCAAACGTTTTCTGTAAGTCTTCACAAGGTTTTCACACACTGTTGCTGGTATTTTGGCCCATTCCTCTATGCAGATCTCCTCTAGCGCAGTGATGTTTTGGGGCTGTCGCTGGGCAACACGGACTTTCAACTCCCTCCAAATATTTTCTATGTGGTTGAGATCTGGAGACTGGCTAGCCCACTCCAGGACCTTGAAATGCTTCTTACGAAGCCACTCCTTCGTTGCCCGGGCGGTGTGTTTGGGATCATTGTCATGCTGAAAGACCCAGCCACGTTTAATCTTCAATGCCCTTGCTGATGGAAGGAGGTTTTCACTCAAAATCTCACGATACATGGCCCCATTCATTCTTTCCTTTACACGGATCAGTCGTCCTGGTCCCTTTGCAGAAAAAACAGCCCCAAAGCATGATGTTTCCACCCCCATGCTTCACAGTAGGTATGGTGTTCTTTGGATGCAACTCAGCATTCTTTGTCCTCCAAACACGACGAGTTGAGTTTTTACCAAAAAGTTCTATTTTGGTTTCATCTGACCATATGAAATTCTCCCAATCCTCTTCTGGATCATCCAAATGCACTCTAGCAAACTTCAGACGGGCCTGGACATGTACTGGCTTAAGCAGGGGGGACACGTCTTGCACTGCAGGATTTGAGTCCCTGGCGGCGTAGTGTGTTACTGATGGTAGGCTTTGTTACTTTGGTCCCAGCTCTCTGCAGGTCATTCACTAGGTCCCCCCGTGTGGTTCTGGGATTTTTGCTCACCGTTCTTGTGATCATTTTGACCCCACGGGGTGAGATCTTGCGTGGAGCCCCAGATCGAGGGAGATTATCAGTGGTCTTGTATGTCTTCCATTTCCTAATAATTGCTCCCACAGTTGATTTCTTCAAACCAAGCTGCTTACCTATTGCATTCTCGCCTGTCCGACGACGACCCGGTTGGCGCCGCTTCGGCTCTCCTGCCTGGGCATCCTCCCTCATCGCCCTCCAGTATCAGACGGCCTCCTCCTCTGTGATTCTCCCCCAACCGAGGAGGACATCTACCAGAGTAACCTCCTGTTCCATAGCCGGCGTTTGCTCCTGCACACGCTGCTTGGTCCTATTTTGGTGGGATCTTCTGTCACGATCGTTGTAAGAGGCCGACCAAGGCGCAGCGTGATAGGCGTACATCTTTTAATGAGTACTTTACATCAACAACAAAACAACAAAACGATACGTGAAGTCTAAAGGTTCACCAACACCAACCTATACAGAACAAGATCCCACAATTAACTAGAACCAACAGGCTGCCTAAGTATGGTACCCAATCAGAGACAACGAGAATCAGCTGCCTCTGATTGGGAACCACCCTGGCCAACATAGAAAACACGAACTAGAACAAAAACATAGAAACTACAACCTAGACACTACACACCCTGGCTCAACTTTTAAGAGTCCCCAGAGCCAGGGCGTGACATACAGGTCTGTGAGAGCCAGAAATCTTGCTTGTTTGTAGGTGACCAAATACTTATTTTCCACCATAATTTGCAAATAAATTCATAAAAAATCCTACAATGTGATTTTCTGGATTTTTTTTCTCAATTTGTCTGTCATAGTTGACGTGTACCTATGATGAAAATTACAGGCCTCTCTCATCTTTTTAAGTGGGAGAACTTGCACAATTGGTGGCTGACTAAATACTTTTTTCCCCACTGTATCATCAAATGAATTATATCTAAATTATATCTATCTATATATATATATATACACTACATGACCTAAGTATGTGGACACCTGCTCGTCAAACATCTCATTCCAAAATCATGGGCATTAATATGGAGTTGTTATAACAGCCTCCACTCTTCTGGGAAGGCTTTCCACTAGATGTTGGAACATCGCTGTGGGGACTTGCTTCCATTCAGCCACAAGAGCATTAGTGAGGTCGGGAAATGGTGTTGGGTGATTAGGCCTGGCTCACAGTCGGTGTTCCAATTCATTCCAAAGGTGTTCGATGGGGTTGAGGTCAGGGCTCTGTGCAGGCTGTCAAGTTCTTCCACACCGATCTCAACAAACCATTTCTGTTTGGACCTCACTTGGTGCACAGGGGCAAACAGGAAAATGCCTACCCCAAACTGTTGCCACAAAGTTGGAAGCACAGAATAGTTTAGAATGTCATTGTTTGCTGTAGCGTTCAGATTTCCCTTCACTGAAACTACAGGGCCTAGCCTGAACCATGAAAAACAGCCCCAGACCATTATTCCTCCTCCACCAAACTTTACAGTTGGCACTAAGTATTCGGGCAGGTAGCGTTCTCCTGGCATCCGCCAAACCCAGATTCATTCGTCGGTCTGCCAGATGGTGAATCGTGATTCATCACTCCAGAGAACGCGATTCCACTGCTCCAGAGTCCAATGGCGGCGAGCTTTACACCCCTCCAGCCGATGCTTGGCATTGCGCATGGTGATCTTAGGCTTGTGTGCGGCTGCTCAGCCATGGAAACCCATTTCATGAAGCTCACGACCAACAGTTATTGTGCTGACGTTGCTTCCAGAGGCAGTTTAGAACTCGGTAGTGAGTGTTGCAACCGAGGACAGACTATTTTTACACGCTACGCGCTTCAGCACTCGGTGGTCCCGTTCTGTGAGCTTGTGTGGCCTACCACTTCTCGGCTGAGCCGTCGTTGCTCCTAGACGCTTCCACTTCACAATAACAGCACTTATATATATTGCCTCTTAATATTGTACAATCTGTGTGACGCTTCATTGGCCTTGTCTATTGTTTTTTTGAATTCAAGACCAGATTGATCTCAGTTTGTCAGACTAGCCACTCATTTAGGTCATTTGTGTGGTATTAAAAAAGATTCAGCTAATGTCTTGAAGTAGAATTGCATGAAATGCATTTTTAAAAGGCCAATTTTTTCTGGACCCTGCTAACAATTGTTCCCCATGTGTGGAAATCCTAAAAACACCTCTGCTCAACTGTAGCCTCTGCCACATTGCAAATGTTATTATGGCTTTATTATAAAGGGGCTTTTTCTTCAACAGTAAATTTACCACGCATCGAATTGCATCTTGGTGCACGGATTTGTCTACAGAAAATCATGGTGTGCCGGGAAGTGGGGGTGGGTAGGGCCTATAAATAAAAACAAAGCCCTGGGGCCTATGATTTCTTAATCCGGCCCTGGATGCAACAGTAGGTGTTGTGAGTGGCAGTGATACAAATGTCCTCCTTGCTCTATCCCTGACACAAATAATGAGGGCAAAAATTACAGCATAGTGGCCACTGAAAATTATAGAGTTTTAAGTCCAAAATGACTTGAACTTTTTGTACACGCCTTACATTTTCATATGCCTGTTTAACAAATCGATCCCAAAATGGCTTCAGCTTGGTTGAGTAGGGTAAGTAGGTTTCTTGATGAGCAGGAGAAGAGTGTGAAAGTCTAGCGGAGCTCCAGTGATTAATGGTTGGATTGGGAGGCCCAGTGCCTCGTGGGAGAAGCGTAATCACAGCGGCTCACGAGGGACCAGCGAGTAGCGCCTGGCAATCAGGCCACAACAGAGGTCTCATTCATCACATGTGTATTATGCCCTTTTCAGGTACAACCCCCTGATAAATCCTACACCAACACGGCCATGACAGCCTCGGAGTGCCTAGAAACCCTCACAACTTGTAACTGGTAGAGGGAGGGGAGTAGCCCAGACTCTAGACGGAGCAGGGTAGTTATCGACTCTAAAATAAAAATAACATTTTAACTTGGTCTGAGTTCCAGTAGAAACTATTCCAGTTTATGTGTAGTTCATGCTTTCTCCTTTCTTCTGGCAATGACTCTGTCATGCTGCCCTGAAGACTCTGGCATGCTGCCCTGAAGACTCTGGCATGCTGCCCTGAAGACTCTGGCATGCTGCCCTGAAGGGGGTTGATAACAGGCATTATTCAGGGACCTTGTCAACTGAGTCTCTTCCTGTCCTTAAGGATGTCACCATGCTGGAACCTCTTTCCCTTCACCCAGTGACCATGACCTCTGACCCTTAACAACAGGGCCAGATTACTGAAGGGGCAAGCAGGGCACGTGCCCCGGGGCCCCGACCTCCAGGGTTCCCGAAGCCTTTTTCTGTGGGGGGGGGGGTTTGGCACCCTGGTGGTCGAGGATATGAACACGTCATAAGAAATGGCAAAATGTATAGAATGACAGGAAATTAGCTTTAAAACTGCACAATTTTCTCTCATCTTCATTGCAAAATGTGAAGAATATCATGTGATGAGCTATAAAACAGCACATTTTTCTCTCGGCCCCATGGCAAAATGTGTAGAATTGCAGGAAATTAGCTTTAAAACTGCAACAAAAGAATTGGGTTGGGGGGCCCCAAATGCGGTAGTCAGGCCCTGCTTAACAATGTCAGTTTGACCCAGGGGCTAGACAGTAGCCAGACCAGTCATCTCTATGTCGCTGCTCCAAACGGGGCAGAGATACTCAGGGTGTGTTGGACAAGCATGGATGTGAATTAACTCAGACTCTCTCAGTCAACCTACCGTGAAGCAACAGTAATCTACCATTTAATTATTGGATGATATCCTAATATTCTGATATGCAGCGTGAAAAACAGTTGAGGGCATCTGTCAAGACAAATCTATGTGTTGCACTGCAGCCAAGGCAGGCCGGGGGATATTTACTCACAGGCAGGCACATAAGGCATACTGGAGAAGTTGACCAGACCTTGCCTTTGTAAACAAATTGTGTGAATTGTAAACACCAACGCCACTGAGGAAGGCAAGAACTGACATATTTCTTTCTTCGCTCTCGTGAGTCCAGACTTGATCCGTGACCTGTAAAATCTACCCTCTCTGCATGGAATGCATGTGACAGGTATCTCTCGTGCTAACTCCCAAAGAAACACCTCATACAGCTAATACATACTATACATTCCTCTGCTGAAAGCAGAGAAAAATCCCAACAGGTCTAAACAGTGATAGTGTAGTAAAGCAGCATGGCTTGCAGAGGCTGGGAAAATCCACAGATGACTGTTTGTTACACGATACCTACTTACAGTATAGTACAAGAGTCTGAATTCCCATAGCTCTGACCTAGTTCGTACTGTAATTCAGTAGCTGTACTGTGGTGGTGATGAAATCACAAGGAGGTTATTAAGTTCAAATCACTGTATTACTGTAGACATTATGAAAGGTAAACCCATGAACCCTATAGGAATCTCATGATCTGATTGAGGGGTTTTTCTCCCAGGGTGAAACCTAGATTTCATGATTCAAGATTATCCAGCATATTGGAGGCCCCAAACAGCGGCCATTTAGAGGTCATCCACAATCACAGCTACTACCTATGAATGTGTCACAGACGACCTCAAGCTGAAAGCAGAGATAGGTATTCTCTATGAACTCTGTAACCTCTTAACCCATCCTCCAGACATTTAGCTAATGTATTCATCATCTGCTGCCCATCTCAGAAGCTGCTGCAGTACAGTGTGTATGCCCTGGGGAGGGCTGCTACCACTGAGAGCCTACTGATGATGGTCCGTAAGCAGTGTTCAGGAGGCTCGTTGAAGGAGGGAAGACACTGATGTAGATGCCACAAGGAAGATTACGGAAATGCCACAATACTGTATCTATCTGTCACTTCGGATTTGAATGAAAGAAAACATGGAAACATTCCTTGAATTCTCCAAATGACTCCATTGTAGTCCTTAATTGAGAGTTTATCCTAAGGAATTTCCCATTTGATAAAATGCCTAACTAAAATTAGTAAAGAAATATATTTTAAAAAGACAAGCATAGTAATCTCCAACCTCTGTTGTGAGTAGGAAAGTTGAAGGCTCACTGTCTAGGGACCATATGCTTTCCATGAACCCTAGTTTTTCCTGGACCAGTGCCAGCTACTGTAGCAGCTACTATAGATTGAATAAAGAATTCCTACATCGAACAAGTGAAAAAGGACAGTAAATCATCTGAGGTTCTTAAACCATTTAATTGGATGAATGTGGTTCCTATCTTTTAATGAATTAACTAATTGCATATACAAGAACTGCTGTCATGTATAGTGCCTTTCACTAGGTCTCAAAGGGCATTGTATGGGATTTACTCACGTTAAATAAAGAAATGATAGAAAATGAATAGAAAGATATCAGCAGACCCTATTGTTTTAGACTGTGGACTGGTAGAGCAGTTCACTATCAACTACACCAAAACGACAGTGGCCATATTAGTGCTGTTGACTTACCCTCAATGTTTCCAGGCTGTTCGTTTGGGCCCTGGTAGTTGAAGAGGGTGTGGGGCTGTCTCCTGGCCAGCTGGTCTCCCTCCTCCCTCGTGACAGGAGCTCTGCTGGTCGGACTGATCTTCTCTGCGGAGAACGAAGACTCCTGGTCAGGTTTCCTCTGGGGCGTTCTTGGCTCCTCACGCTGCTCCTCAAGGGGCTCCTCAAGGTGCCTCCCATGACTTTGGGATGAAGGACTGCCATCATGGTGGTGACTGCTGTGGCTGTCTCTTTTTTCGTGGAGGCCAGTGTATCTCACTCCCTTGTCACTATGGACAGTTGGAGTGACGTCCTCCGAACTGTCACTCTTCATCACTCTGTCACTGTCTCTGTGACGCCTGCTGTCCCGGTCAACAACTTCCTGTTGACGCCTTTGACTCTCTGAGGTCACTTCCTGTTTAGTTGTTGATATTGTTGACTCCTCCTGGGCCCTTAAGGTGGTCTGATCTATGTGATGTGGATCCTCAGTAATGGCCGCCTCCTCTGTTCGCTCCTGATCGTATGTTCCTAGTCTCTCTCTCAGCTCCTGCCTCAGGTCATTAAAGATCTCATAAGGAGAAGAGCTTGTCTCAGCATAGGATGGTGACACCGTGGTAGATTCTGTTCGCTTGACCAGGTCTTGTGGAGTAGTAGATGTGGGGTCAGGCAGTGTGTAGTCATAATCCTCATCTTCATCCAGGACGGATGGCTCCTCTTTGTAAAGAGGTAGGATGTTAGCAGGGGCAAATGGGTCTAGTGGGCTTGTCTGTTTGTTATCATGCAGTTTGCTGAGGTCTCTCGGAGGGTTGTTGTTCTGTGTGGTCGTTGCTATCATGGGCTTCTTAACGTTACGAGAGTCACAGTCAGGGATAGGAGAACACATCAGGCTCCCGCCATCGTTAGGACAGTGACACACCTGACAAGGGTCCATCTGGAAGGAGTGACCTGCCTCATATTTCTGATTGCCATGGACACAGCCAATGCGCTCACACTGTGGACACCCATCCGCGGGTTCCGCGACAGCAATGCAGTTGGGAGGGATCTCGGGACACGGGATGAAATGGCAGCCGATCCTCCCGCCTCCCTGTAGACAAGAACATTCTGTGCTTCCGAAATCCACAAAGTAAGATTCTCCCTCTGGAACTTTACCATTCTGGAAGCCTGCATGGATGCAGTCATAGTACTGGTAACCTTCACATAAGCATCCTATTTTAACACAGGTGGCACAGCAAGCTCCTTTCTCCAAAACCTCCTCAATGCAGTTGTCCAACACTGGACAATCCACGCTTGTACAGTCCCTTTGGCTTAGACAGGGGCCCAGGCACAACAGGATCACACATTGAAACAGCATCAGTTTCTTTTGGTTCATTTTGCATAAAAGTCCCCCAAGAACAAATGTTGAAAATTGAATTTGTTGATAACTATTGTCCACAGTCCTCTGCAGTCGAACAAGAGTGAGAATGATGTTGAAGGTCCGATTTCAAATGGCCTCCTTTAACCTGTGAGAATGAAAGAGACATAACATGACATTTCTGTTATGTTATGTTATTGTAGTGACAGAACCACAAGGTCATCACCAAGTTGTCTGTTTCTTCTACTTACTTGTTGTTTTTGATTGACTTTTGATTATTATTGGTATTGATATTTGAACTGCTTTGTTGAGGGAGCTGCAGGTAAGCATTTTGCTGCACTGTTTACAGCTGCTGTAACCTGTGTACGTGACAAATTAACTTTTATTTAATTTTATTTGAACTGGGTCCCACTAGTCTGTTTAAACTAGCTAACATTACTGTCATTATGCCTAGACTAAAATTGACCATTGAGCTAATGTATGTTTTTCCATGCCTACTCTCTAGGGCCACAGCACAGCTGTGGATGCATGCTGTGGTTTACATTACATTGGCATGGAAATTTGGCTACAGGTAACGCCGGATAGGGATAGGGGGAAATATGGACAACCCTAGACAAACTGTCCACAGTTAGAAAAGCAAGGCTGAAATAACAAAACCTTCCTTCCAAAACAATACAATACAATTGGAGGCCCACACATAAACAGTTGACAGAGTGCTTGGAGCAGAAGATTGTTTATCAGCAACGATATCAACTTAATTTAATATTGCCTTGTAAAAAGCTTTATAAAGTGAAGTTTCTTTAAGATAAAGAGGGTATTGTTGAGGTACAGTAACAAGTCGACTCTGCGTTTGTTAGGAACACTAACAGATGAAAGTACTCCACCTACTGCACCTGACAGAGCATGAACAACTTCAACAGATACAATAATAAAGATAACAGAGAGCTAAGTTAATCCTCTTACACAATACAGTAGTAGGCTTGTAATGTGGTTGATAGTGCCCGATCTCTTCCAAATCAGCAATTTCAAAATGTGGGAAGTGTGCAAGTTCTTGATAAGATGAATATCTTACACTATTGTACTGAACAATCTTTGCGGTGATCCATATTCAGACTGGTTATTCAGACAATTCTATACTTGTGTGTGATGTGACTTCAAATCAGAGAACATATTATTGAAAACTAGGTGTTTCCTGTTTTCCTCCACTGCTCGTGTGCTTGGTCCAGTTCTAAGAGACACTGCGACATTTCAAGCAAAGAAATCTGTTTTATGATTCTACGAGTTATTTTCCAAAATACTTTCCTGTTGCAAGTGAAACATTCTGTGTATAAAAATCAATATTCTATCTACTCCTAACATTTTACTCATCTTTAACGCTGAGCTTAACACTCAGTTGAGGAATATTAACAGTGTTAGTTAGACTCAAAAGACACACACATAACGCCCCCTTAGTACTAAGAAACAGCTTGCTGGTGCATAGATTCCAACATATGGTGGAGCAGTTTGGGAAGGCAAAAGTCACGCCGTGTTGACATGGTATATTTTCCTCAATAGACACCCTCCACGCTCATGTGTACATTGGTTGTATGGAGAAACCTGCACTGACACGTCTTTAAACTCTCAGCAGCAACTCATAACCGCACACAGTCCCTCTGTTTTCTATATCAACATATTCTAAAATACTATGCCCCTGCCATATTATGTGCTGATTCCATGACTATGTTTAAATATATTTTAATAAGAATGTTGAGTTTATCAACCTATATAGTGTTATGGACTGTAAGTATACCAAAATGTGCTGCTCTGTGTTGAGGCATCCATTATCTAGGTGCAAATTCCTCCTTAAATGCTGATTATATAGGGGACCATGCACTGGCTTCCCTTCAGTGAGGATTCTATCATCATACACTAACACAACCCCTCAGTGTCAAACTCAACCAAGCACACAGTTAACAGGTTATAGCAGTCACAGCCAAGTGCAGAGGTTTTCAAAATGAAATATTACAATCTCCCCTTCCAAATTCAACGTTTTTTCAAATTCAAAGCTTTTGAGAGACATCAGACATCCAATAGGGAAGTAAAACGTTGGTTCTGGCAACCTCTCTCACATCTGGGGCTACGTCTCTCTCTTCATCATACCAGACCACAGAATGAGAAGGACTGCAGCACAGACTAATGCACCACTTAGCCAATCAATGATGGCTTTGTGTGCAGCGGGTAAGGAATCATTTCAGGTCTCACAGTCTTGACTGGCATGTGCCCCACTGGTTTGGTGTTTTAATGATGTTGAATTCAGCACATGGCATGTGAAGACAACTGGCATGATTGTTCCTATGTCTGCCACATCTGAGAGTGAGATTCAAAAAAGAAATAGAAAGTCTGACTGGGAAAATAAAACTGATTGCATAAATATGTGTCACTCACAACCACTATCAGAATCTGTGATAAGAAGCTAAAGTGAATGCTTACCTAGATAATACTCAATTGTTTCAATGAAACAAAGTACATTGTTTGTTTTTCTATCCGTTAACACAATGTCCAAAGCTTCCCAAACAACGGTTGTGGGCTTGGCTTGCTCATCCCACTCTCCACCTTTGTCAACCACAGCTCTTGCCAGGACACAGAAAACATTTAACATGATAATGAACATCAGGAAGTGTTCTCAACAGTACTGTTTGGGGTTAGAGTCTTAGGGTTTTGAAATACTGTATGTTCTGACTGTTGTAAAGATTTAAAGATAGACTGAAGTTATCTTGTAGGCTATCTGGTAGACTTTGCATTAGAATGTCTTGAATGTGATTAAGTCAGTAGCCTGAGGGGTGATAAGGTGCACAAACTCACATAGAGCCAAATCACTTTTAACAAATATTACTGTTGTCATTACACTTTGTCATTACATACAAATTGATATAAGCATTAGACTTCAGGGCTAATTGAAGAGAATACTCCATAATTTGATATTGGAAACATGATTTAAACACATTTTCTCTGTGTTTTAACAAATAAGTGTGAAATAGGCGTAATTGTATAGATTATTAAAAAGCTGACATCTTATTTGGAGAATGGAACAAAAATATAGCCTGACAAAGCTTTTTAAGTTAGTGACATGCTGTCATGCCAAGCCATACACACAACTGATGGGTAGAAATGGGGGAAAACACCATACGTTTTACATGTTTTACATCATGGAAAGAATCTCAAGCAGTCTCTTATATAAGGTTAGCACATAAACACATTTTCACAGAGAAGTGTACAAAGGCAGTGATTGAAAAGTTTACATTTACCTTGCGTCTCAGTTCTGTCAGTGTGCGACGGATAGACTATCCTGTATTATCTGCTGGCCAGTGGTTGTCCCCAAAGTTAGTTGAGCGCGTTCTAAAGAAAAGGGGGATGTGCACGCGCTCTCTGCGAAGAGAGAGAGGAGAGGGCGGAACAAAAACTTTCTTTGCCCTCCTAATACTTTGGCAAATTAGAGGTCTGGAATAATTTCGCGCCTCTATTTCATTACGCTACTGATTCACGTTTGAACGAATTCCAATCCCCTACTCTGTGCATCTCGTTGGTCTTTTACTTTACTGAAATAGGCTGGTTGCTGTCACATTCCAATATTAGCCATTGCACTTGTGTTTACTGACGAATGAAGTCATTTTCCCTAGCGCAATTTATATTGTAATTATTGAGACATTTTTGTGTAGCTATTGTAATTCCAGCTGAATCACCCAAAAGTAGATTGTGCAGCTCCAGAACAACTATCATGCCCATATTATGCCCATTTGATTACCTTGAAAAGGATAAAGGATAGGCTAAAAAGGCTACAAGTCACACACAATATTCAAACTCTCCTGCAAATCTTCTCACTCAATAAGAAAATATCACATGATCCATGCGGCGTTTCATGTTTTAGGCCCAGGGATGAAGATAGCCTACATCTGTGAGTAACTGTTTAAAGACAATCAGGTACTGTAATTCAATGGAGTGGGTTAGCTGCTCTCCAGCTAAAAGACATACACGTGACTGAAGCGTTGATTAGATTTTTCCCAATCTTTGTCTCCCTGAGAGGACAGCCTGGTCTCATAGACTAGACCTTTTTATTTTTTTATTTCACCTTTATTTAACCAGGTAAGCCAGTTGAGAACAGGTTCTCATTTACAACTGCGACCTGGCCAAGATAAAGCATAGTAGTGCAATAACAAAAAAAATAAAAAAATAAAAAATAAAAAAAACAACAACACAGAGTTACATATGGGGTAAAAAAACATAAAGTCAGAAATACAACAGAAAATATATATACAGTGTGTGCAAATGTAGCAAGTTATGGAGGTAAGGCAGTAAATAGGCTATAGTGCAGAATAATTACAATAGTATTAACACTGGAATGCTAGATGTGCAAGAGATTATGACCTAATAGTAAACATAAATCCGGGATACTCAAAATAGTATATATGTTAGGCTTGGTATGGTTACATATAAGACAGAAGGTTACTTAAAGGGATACTTCAATATTTTGGCAAAAAAAACCTTTATCTACTTCCCCAGTGTGAGATGAACTTGTGGATATCCTTTTTATGTATCTGTGTGCAGTTTGAAGGAAGTTGCTAACTAGTGTTAGCGTAATTGCTGCATGCTAGGAGATACCATATACTTCCAGTCATTGCGCTAATGCTAGTTAGCATTAGCTCGCTAACACTACCTCTAACTTCCTTCATACTTGATGCAGAGATATAAAAATGGTATTCATGAATTCATCTCACTCTAGGGAAGTATATAAAAGGCTTCATTGCCAAAATCCAGAAGTTTCCCTTTAAGGCAAAAACTAAAGTAGGGTGGTTGGTCGGGTTGGATGGGTAGGTGTATAACGCGAACGTCTAGCAGCCCAAAGGTTGTGCGTTCAAATATCATCATGGACAACTTTAGCATTTTAGCTATTTAGCAACTTTGCAACTACTTTCTACTTTTTAGCTACTCTGCAACTACTTAGCATGTTACCTAACCCTTCTCCTAACCCTAACCCTAACCTTAACCCTTTAACCTAACTTCTAACCTAACCCCTAACCTTAACCCCTAACCTTAACCCCTAGCCTAGCTAACATTAGCCACCTAGCTAACATTAGAATTAGCCACCTGGCCACCTAGCTAACGTTAGTCTAAACAAATTCGAATTTGAATTGAAAACATATCATACTGATTGGAGTGTCCCGGATTTACTTTTACTATGTTACGTCTACCCCTGAGTCTAGGTTGCAGCAGAGAAGATGCTCCTGTGATGTGGACTAACCTCTGAAATAACCCTCAAGTAGAGGTCAGCAACCACCAACTCCATCACTGTCTGACACACACACGTGCCTCGAGCCAATCTGTTTTATCTTATTTAGGGGTCATGGGGGCCATCAGTGAGAATGATCCTAGAGACAAAAGTCCCCTCAGTGAATGGATGGATTGATCAGACAAACACAAGGGGATTTATGGTGCCATTGGTGGCTTTGTTTTAGGGACACCCCCACAACAAATTAATGACATGGATGAGTCAATGGTCCCAGCGTTTGTTTTTGGGTGCACATTGTTGTAAAGGGAGAACAATATGGAGATCACATGTCTTCCTCTGGACTATTGATCTGATGTAGTAGAGAAAGGGAAAGGGTGTACCTAGTCAGTTGCACCTCTGAAATGTGTCTTCTTCATTTAACCCAACCCCTCTGAATCAGAGAGGTGCTGCCTTAATCGACGTTATCGGCACAGTTGTTGGGGGGGTTAACTGCCTTGTTCCACCTTGCCGGCTTGGTGATTAAAACAAGCAACCTTTCGGTTACTGTCCCAACGCTCTAACCGCTAGGCTACCTGCCACAAATATAGTATAGTGATAGTACTAGTATAGTACAGAAAATCTCAGCAGTTTGCCCTTGTATAGAGACACAATGAAGATGGCAAGCTTTTTCATTTTCAGAAATCACCTAACTCAGGCTTCACTGGTTTAACCTCCATGGGATCGGTGCTATCCTGTAACTGGGTAAAACATTTGCCCCATAGTCTATCTTGCCAGCATCCATTGATGTTGTCCAGTGCAGGTCAAGTCCATCCACCCACATTGTGTCCACTTGTATTGTGACTGACTACATACCATTGTCGTGACCGCCCAGGGAACAAACACAGTGATTTTCTTCTGGTCCAGAGCTCAGAGCTGGACTGTGATCTCAGCCTGGGCTGTGCCTGGCAGCCAGGCCGTCTCTGGTGTTTTAATGACCTGAGCCCATGAGCTAACTGGCTGTGGAGCTCACTAATGCCGGGGGGAGCCTGCATGGTGTCACTCTGCTCCTTGCTCCAGACCCTGGCCGCAATTAAAACCAACACCAAATGCCTCTCAAATACCCTGCTATTCCCCAAATAGTGTACTACTTTTGACCAGGGCCCTAAATGTGGCTATGGTCAATAGCAGTGCACTACTATATGGAGAATAGAGTCCGTTGTGACTTGAGACACAAAGGGAGGGATTTGAGAAGTAGGAACTGTTTAGCCTCATAATGACACAAATGAAAAGGCACACCAGGGGAGGAAATGAAGTTTTAAGTCTGCTTTTGCTCTGGAGTCGTGGTACATTCAATACAGATTATATAACACAAGACCACCTACTATTTGTGTAATGAAGTCTAACTGGACTTTTGTATTGCGAACAGACTTAAAGCAATATGTAGCCCAACCCCCTAAAGACTTCATGCTCCTTCTCCATACTTCATCAGGCAAATTACCTTTACCGGGGTGGATCCCAAAATAAATGTGTCAAGTGATAAAAACTAATTAAGTTAGTTGTGCAATACATTTTATAGATAAAAGGATAAGAAGCACATCGTTTTTAAATGTGTGCATGCTTTTCTCCTCCGACAATACAACAGTTGATTCAAAGGGGTGTGGCAGATATCAAAACTCTCCCGAGGTAGGATACACTTGTGCTTTCTCGCTAAATGGAGGCTATTGAGAAGGGGAGGACCGTCTTCCATTTGCCTACTAACGAATTGACACACTCCTCGACGCCGAGGACGGAGGAGAGCGGACAGAGGATGGACTTTTCTCCAAACAAATGTCTTTGTTGTAAATGTTTTGGTGCCAAACTGGTGGCAGTTGTGAAAAAAGTCACTAGTTGAAAGAGTTGCAGAGTTAATTGAAAATAATGCCATTGTTAATTAGATGCTTTTTAAATTAATTAAGCTATTTTCTCTTGAACCATATGGTCTATCCAGTAGAAACTAATGGACAAAATGGACACAGATATACAAAATGTATATTATATATGAAAACATTTTTTAAACGTTATATGAGTATAAATAACTAAAGTTACCATAGATTGATTACCTGTTAATTACCAAAATGACTGAAGATTCCGGACATTTAACCAAATCCTCAAAATAACCTTGACATCCTTCAGATTTATCTAAGCAAGTTTGCGACCTTTGACACATGTTACTTGTGAAAGACGTCATAATTTAACAGGTTGTGGCAAGAGAGGCAGGCTGCTCCACTGTAGTTGACCATTGAGTGCTCGTCTGAGGCTCCCAGTGGGCGACCTGGCTGCCGTAAAGTCTCTCAGCGCAGGGTAACCTGATCTGACACAAGGCTGATTCGGGAAAGGTAATTGCACCCCGCTCTGTTGTTATTACCCAGTCATGCATGTCTGAATGGTGACTTCTGCCAATACTAATTCACCCACCCTACCGCCTTCAGTCCCTGCCTCTTAATAATCCACCTAATTGGGCCAGTTTACTCAGGGATCCCTCCGGAAACTCTCCAGCGCTTTCCACCATTACACATTTCTCAAAGAACTTTGGGAGGGGTTTATCACCTGTTTATAACAACTTTCTTCTGACCAGAGTTAGGTCATTCTCACCATGTACAGGGCAGAGCTGGGCTGGGTTGTGTAGTATCTGTATATTTACATTATTTTAATTGAAGTAGACATCATTGACTGTGACATCATTGTCTGCTAGGGGCCCCCTGAGTGCAGCAGGTGCTAATGTTATCTGCCCATTGCGAGACACAATGTGCTGACCTCCCATCTCTGTTTGAACAGGTGGAGAGGGGATCCCCAGCTGCAAGTCCACAATAGTCACATATACTGTCCGGTTGTAAGATGTCTATTGCCTCATCCTTTTAGTGTTGTCTATTATCACCTGACTGTATAGCTAATGCCACTAGGCCCTATTGAGTGTGCAGAATCTGACTCATGCATACACAGTGTTTACACTGTACTATTTTTGAAAAACACCCATGAAACAGTACAAATCATGAATATTAACATAAGTAAATGAGATAGGTACATCAAAATCCTAATACTAGTGGGCAATTTAGGCAGCCACATTGCCACACACAGCTGTAGGCTATTGGTCAATAAAAATGTTAGAGTCCCTCGATCTGTTCTAACAGCCAGCCCTCCTGCCTATCAGAGAGAGAGCAGGTCTGTAGGTCAATGATGAAGTGAGGGGAGGAAGTATTTAATGCAGCCCAGCAAAGACAGAGTATTGTGGCACTGCAGGGGGCTACACAAGGGGAAATTAAGAGTGACTATAATTTACAGGATGTTACAGTTTTACAAAAGGTTTAATCTTTTAACTTAGCCCATATTAGTCTGTTTATTTCTGTCAAAAGTGACAGAAATATAAAGTGTGATATTTCATCCAGTCTTAATAGTAACAATGAATATATTTGACTGAATGGGCTGAACAGAATGAAAACAGATAGAGGGCAAGATAGAGACATAGGCCTGTATTCTACACCGCATCTAATACAAACCACAATATTTCCCCAGTATTTTTTCAGTGTTTACCTCTGATACCTCTATGTGAACTACTATATCAACGCAGATGATGTCACGGATGCCGCCGAGGCTGCTCCTCCTTGCTCGGGCAGGCTTCGGCGTTCGTCGTCCCCGGAGTACTAGCTACTACCGCTCGATGTTTTCGATGTTTGTTTTGTAATGTCTAGTTGGTACACCTGTTTCGTATTCTGTATTGATTATGTTACATATAAGTTCCCTTGTTTTATGTTTGCCTTTGTGTGTTATTGTCCGCGTGTCCTGTATGTATGGTTGGCATTGATCATCCTGTTTATTACGCACTCCGCGTATTATCCTCCTCTTGTGTTTTGGAGGCTTTTGTTTTGTGCGTATTTTTGGAAAGTAAAGCAGTCGTTACTGATCTTCTGTGTCCTGCGCCTGACTTCACCGCTGCATACACTTCAGCATTTTGACAGAATAACACACCACCCATGGAGTCAGCAGAGCAGCGGCGGTGACCGAGTCACTGGAGGATCGGGTCAGCAGCCAGGACGCCATGATCCATAGACTCGGCTCCGCCATGCAAGACGTGATGGACACCCTGCGCCGATGGGAAAGAGAGGCTTGCCCACACCTCCTCCTACATTACCACCACCATCGGCCAGCCCCATCGTACCATCTCCGGAGTCCAGTGGGATTCGGCTCTCGCTCCCGAGGGCATATGATGGCACCGCAGCCGGGTGTCAGGGGTTCCTACTTCAAGTGGAACTCTACCTGGCAACCATACACCCGGCGCCCTCGGGATACGAGAGCGTTTCCGCCCTCATGTCCTGTCTATCCGGCAAGGCGTTGGAGTGGGCCAATGCCGAATGGAGGGGAATAGACGCCGCCACCATCAGCTACGCGGAGTTCTCCCGCCGCTTCAGGGCTGTTTTCGATCATCCCCCAGAGGGTAAAGCGGCAGGGGAGCGTCTGTTCCACCTCCGACAGGGGAAGAGGAGCGCACAAGAGTTCGCCCTGGACTTCCGGACTCTAGCAGCGGATGCGGGGTGGAATGAGAGGACGTTCGACGAGAGTTGGCCTGCAGGGACACCAATCTAAACTTCGATCAGTTGGTGGACATGTCAATCCGTCTGGATACCCTGCTGGCTACCCGCGGACGTCCGGAGTTGGGGCCGTCCATTCCATCCCCCAGCACCTCTGAGCCGAGCCCTATGGAGCTCGGGGGTGCTGGCGCTAGAGAGAGGAGGAGAGAGATCCGGAGGAGGCCGTCCTCTGCACCAACTGTGGCCGTAGAGGACACACTGCGGTTCGGTGCTGGGAGGGCCTCCAGGGGGATCGAGGCAACAGGTCACGCACTGGGGAGTCATTCCAGGTGAGTAGGCGCCCAACTCACCCAGAGCTCTCTGTTGTTCACCTGTGTATACCAGTAGTATTTCCCCAGGTTGCATCTCATTCCCAGCATAAGGCGCTAGTCGATTCAGGCGCAGCTGGGAATTTTATTGATCGTAATTTTTGTGTTAAGTTAGGGATTCCCCTCCTACCAGTAGATGTGCCCTTTCCTATTCATGCCCTAGATAGCCGTCCGTTGGGATCTGGGTTGATTAGGGAGGTCACAGCGCCACTAAAGATGAAGACGCAGGGGGTCATGAGGAGATCATTCAGTTGTATCTGATCGACTCTCCTGAGTATCCCGTGGTGCTGGGACTTCCTTGGTTAATCTCCCATGACCCCCACCATTTCGTGGCAACAGAGGGCTCTCAAGGAGTGGTCTGACCAGTGTGTCGGGCGGTGTCTAGATGTTTCCGTAGGGCGACCACGGTGGAAAGTCCGAACCAAGTGCCCGCACTGCACATTCCTCCTGAGTATGATGATTTGCACTCGTGTTCAGCAAGACGAGGCGACGCGATTGCCACCTCATAGACAGGGGGATTGTGCGATAGAACCTCCAGGCAGGTGCTGCACTTCCGCGTAGTCATGTGTATCCTCTGTCTCAAGAGGAGACGGCGGCTATGGAGACACACATAGCCGAGTCTCTGAGACAGGGATACATACGGCCCTCCACTTCTCCTGCGTCCTCGAGTTTCTTTTTTGTGAAGAAGAAGGATGGAGGGTTGCGCCCGTGTATTGATTACCGTAGTCCCATTCAGATCACTGTTAAATACAGTTATCCTCTCCCTCTGATTGCGAGTATGACGGAGTCATTACACGGAGCGCGTTTCTTCACAAAACTGGATCTCAGGAGCGCCTACAACTTGGTGCGCATTAGGGAGGGAGATGAATGGAAGACAGCATTTAGTACCACCTCGGGTCACTATGAGTATCTCGTCATGCCATACGGGTTAATGAATGCTCCTTCAGTCTTCCAATCCTTTGTGGACGAGATCTTCCGGGATTTGCATGGGCAGGGTGTAGTGGTGTATATTGACGACATTCTAGTGTACTCTTCTCTACAGAGCCGAGCATGTAGCCCTGGTGCGTCAAGTGTTGGGTAGGCTGTTGGAGCATGACTTGTATGTCAAGGCAGAGAAATGTCTGTTTTTCCAGAGTCCATCTCCTTCCTGGGCCATCGGTTGTCCGCGTCAGGGGTGGAGATGGAGATTGACCGCGTTTCAGCCGTGCGTAATTGGCAGACTCCAACCACGGTTAAGGAGGTGCAGCGGTTTTTGGGTTTTGCCAATTACTACCGGAGGTTTATCCGGGGTTTTGGACAGGTAGCAGCTCCCATCACCTCCCTGCTGAAGGGGGGCCCGGTGCGTTTACAGTGGTCGGCTGAGGCGGACAGGGCGTTTGGACAACTGAAGGACCTGTTCACCTCGTCTCCGGTGCTGGCGCATCCGGACCCCGCTTTAGCGTTCCAGGTGGAGGTGGACGCGTCAGAGGCCGGTATTGGGGCTGTACTGTCTCAACGCTCAGGCACGCCTCCTAAACTCCGGCCCTGCGCTATTGGCTTGAGGGGGCTCAACACCCTTTTCTCATTCTGACTGACCATCGTAACCTGGAGTACATCCGGGCAGCTAGGAGACTGAACCCTCGTCAGGCTAGGTTTGTTTTTAAGCTCACTTACATCCCAGGGTCCCAGAACGTTAAGGCAGACGCCCTGTCCCGGCGATATGACACAGAGGAGAGGTCCATTGAGCCCACTCCCATACTGCCAGAGTCTTGTCTGGTGGCACCGGTGGTGTGGGAGGTCGATGCGGAAATCGAGCGGGCGTTACGTACCGACCCTACTACTCCAGAGTGTCCAATGGGGCGGACATACGTTCCGCTCGAGATTCGTGATCGTCTCATTTATTGGGCTCATACGTCACCCTCCTCTGGACATCCTGGTATTGGCCGGACAGTGCACTGCCTTAGTGAAAAGTACTGGTGGCCAACATTGGCTAAGGACGTGAGGGTTTATGTCTCCTCCTGCTCGGTGTGCGCTCAGTGTAAGGCGCCTAGACACCTGCCCAGGGGAGATTACAACCCCTACCCGTTCCACAACGGCCGTGGTCTCACCTATCGGTAGACTTTGTCACGGACCTTCCCCCCTCCCAGGGGAATACCACTATTCTGGTCGTTGTGGATCGGTTCTCTAAGGCCTGTCGTCTCATCCCAATGCCGGGTCTCCCTACTGCCCTCACAGACTGCTGAGGCTTTGTTTACCACGTCTTCCGGCACTCTGGGTACCCGAGAATATAGTGTCTGATCGGGGTCCTCAATTCACCTCTAGAGTCTGGAGGGCGTTCATGGAGCAGCTTGGGGGGTCTCGGTTAGCCTTACCTCGGGTTTCCACCCTGAGAGTAATGGGCAGGTGGAGAGAGTGAACCAGGATGTGGGTAGGTTTCTGAGATCTTATTGCCAGGACCGGCAGGAGGAGTGGTCGGGTATATCCCCTGGGCAGAGATTGCCCAGAACTCCCTTCGCCATTCCTCTACGAATCTGACCCCTTTCCAGTGTGTGTTGGGGTATCAGCCGGTTCTGGCACCATGGCATCAGAGCCAGATCGAGGCTCCTGCGGTGGATGAGTGGTTTCGGCGCTCGGAGGAGACATGGAACGCTGCGCATGTACATCTGCAGCGGGCTATCCGTAGGCAGAAGGCGAGCGCCGATCTCCACGGCAGTGAGGGTCCAGTGTACGCACCTGGAGATCGAGTCTGGCTCTCGACTCGAAACCTGCCCCTTCGCCTGCCCTGCCGGAAGCTGGGTCGGCGGTTTGTGGGGCCATTTAAAGTCCTGAGGAGATTGAACGAGGGTATGTTACAGGTTACAACTGCCTAATGATTATCACATTAACCCCTCGTTCCATGTGTCTCTCCTTAGGCCGGTGGTAGCTGGTCCACTCCAGGACAATGAGATACGGGAGACTCCTCCGCCCCCACTGGACATCGAGGGGGCTCCGGCGTACTCAGTCCGGTCCATCGTGGATTCGAGGCGTTGGATGGGGGTCTGCAGTATCTCGTGGAGTGGGAGGGGTGCGGTCCGGAGGAACGGTGCTGGGTGCCTAGGAGGGACATTTTAGATCCCTCCCTCTGACGGAGTTCCACCGGGTCATCCCACGCCCCTGCTCCACGCGTCCTCCTGGCCGTCCCCGAGGCCGGGGTCGGCGCTGCGGCTGGAGCCGCGCATCAAGGGGGTACTGTCGCGGATGCCGCCGAGGCTGCTCCTCCTCCTTGCTCGGGCAGGCTTCGGCGTTCGTCGTCCCCGGAGTACTAGCTACTACCGCTCGATGTTTTCGATGTTTGTTTTGTAATGTCTAGTTGGTACACCTGTTTCGTATTCTGTATTGATTATGTTACATATAAGTTCCCTTGTTTTATGTTTGCCTTTGTGTGTTATTGTCCGCGTTTCCTGTATGTATGGTTGGCATTGATCATCCTGTTTATTACGCACTCCGCGTATTATCCTCCTCTTGTGTTTTGGAGGCTTTTGTTTTGTGCGTATTTTTGGAAAGTAAAGCAGTCGTTACTGATCTTCTGTGTCCTGCGCCTGACTTCACCGCTGCATACACGTCAGCATTTTGACAGATGAAGAAATACATCTCCTGGGTTTTTAAATATGTTAAATAAACAAAAGTCAGAATATATCACACTGGGAACAGTTTTAGTGAGATTATCCGCTATTGTCCATGATTACGAGTGCATGGAGCTGCAAAATACAAACGCTTTTCAGCTATTTCCACTTAATGCCTGCACCATGGAAATAGTGAGGGAATTCAAAGCATGAAACTAAGTACATGTAAAGGGTTTTAACACCTTGAATGCAGCTCTCTAAATCTATTTAACACCTTGAATGCATCTCTCTAAATCCACCTTTCTGTCCCAGAGAATCCAGCTTCACATTACAACAGCATGTGCACGGTTTTGAGCCTTGCAGTATTTGGTTTGAACGTATATGTGACAATCAAGATGTAAACTCTTTGTTGCCACAATCAGCATTTTGATGGATGTGCAATCATCTTTTATTGGCTAAAATCTATGTCATATCTAAAATCAAATCCAATTCTATTGGTCTCCTACACTTATTTTTCTGATGTTATCGCAGGTGTAGCGAAATGCTTATGTTTCTAGCTCCAACAGTGCAGTAATACCTAACAATACAAAACAATACAAACAAATCCCAAAAATAAAAATGAAAGAAATTAAGAAATATCAGAACCTCTTCATTGACCATTGCCATTGGTTTATTGGTGATCACCTATGCTACTGTAGTCCCACCTCTTTACCCTGTTTAGCTTTTCTTGGAACACACAGAATGCCTCCCTGATGCAAGACCTGATTTTACAGCATTTCAACACCTTTAATGAGGTCTACCTTCAGCACACTCTTTATTGTGCCTCACAGCTAGATGACACCAAAACGAGACTCCAAAAAATTATTTGGTTTTGCGACCAATCTAAATCCCTCCAGTAGATTCCGACCCCTCATAACCCGGGAACGCCTTCTGAAAGTAAACAAAGCATGGTAACCAATGACAACTACCTGTTAACACCAAGAAGTGCAGGGCAGCTGTTGTGATAGGGGACACATATATTTTTACTGTCAGTTGCACACACAAGGTCCAACCGAAACATGACTTCCACTTCTAACCCCTCTGAATAGGAGAGGTGCAGGTAGCTGCCACATTGGGCACCCAGGGAGCTGTTGTTGTGGGGGTTTAACTCCCTTGCTTAAGTGCAGAAAGACAGATTGTTCACTTGTCAGCTCAGGGATTCAAACTGGCAACCTTTCGGTTACTAGCCCAAAGCTAACCACTAGGCCACCTGCCCTACCTAGACTAACACTCTCCACAGTGCCCTATTGATGTTTTCTCTCATGGACTGACAAAGTCCTATAGGCACCCCAGCTACAAATGCCAAAACGAGCTAAATAATCATGTAGTTACAATATCAGAATGTCCAATATGAGGGTGGGTGGCCTGTGGTTTGAGGCTGTATTAGAGAACATTTGATTTCTGCGGTGCATGTAATTTAAACAAATCCAAATATTTGTCCAAAATATAGAATTTCAATCATAGTGCTCCCAACCCACTCTCCACATTTGCCTCTGTGACTGACAACCTCTTACAGTTTACAAGACCAGCCTACATACATTTTACAGAAACTAGGAACCATGCCATTTGTAGAAGTTATACCCCCAATTCCCCTCCGAAAACGTTGGCAAAAACACAGGAAACTCATTGCTTTTTTCCTGCCATTTGAGACCTCCCCCTTTTTTTGTCCTTGGATCTAGTTCATGGCAGCTTAGTGTGAACACTGCCAAGCAGAATGGGACTGAGGAGATCACAGGCCAATCTCTCCAAGGCAAAGAACCAGCCCCACATCACAGGCCCTATGAGTTTTTTCATGAGGTCTGTCTGGTACTCAGCTCTATTGTTGTCTAGACGTGAGGGGCAGTCCATCTTGGGAATTGCTTACAGATACACTGCATGACTTTCAGATATTGTTTTCCTGTTGCTAAGACGTTACATCAGCTGCACTGTACCAGACCTCTGCACCAAAACTGTCCACGCACACCCCTCAGAATTGTATCTTCACAAAGATGCCAAGTCAAACAAAAACAAGATGTTTTACCATCCTCTAAGGTGTCACTATACCTCTATCAACTCTTGCCATACTATCTAGAGACCATTCAAAGTGTTCCCTATTCAGTCGGAATACACAAATATTTAGAAGCAATAAAGTCTGGTCATGATCAAAGTTATGTGCCCAAGGATACAGTCCCACAGCTGTGCTTGATTGGTGCAGTTCTCCCCTGATAGATGTAACACTTAAAGGGGCAATCTGCAGTTGCTACATCCATCTATAGACTTTTAATGATATATATATATATATATATATATATATATATATATATATATATATATATATATATATATTTATATATATATATATATATATATATATATTGATTATTCAAGAATATAACGTATAGATGCCTCATGAACATAGTTCAACTGTCGAACTCCATCAGAACCCAAAATATAAGCTTGTTTTATTTGCTATTTTCTTAGTAAACAATGCAAATTGTTTACAGTAAACACTGTATAGCCTCGAAACATGGTTAAAACTAAACATTGTATATCCATGAGTTTGAGAGTGGTTAGATTTCTCCAGCCCCATGCCTCAGCTGTTTACCAAATCAGTGGCGGGGTGTTTATTTTTTTATAGTCTGAACTGCAGATTGCCCCTTTAAGCATGCATTGGACTGGAGGATTACAATCTCACTAACCATTTTGACTGCAACGCAATGACGACACCAGGGCCAGCAGTCAGCGATGTGATCTCATTGTTAATGCTCTCTGACTAATACAATATGTCACCTTTGGCACGGCACGACATTATGTAAAACACATCAAGTCAACTGTTGCTGTTAATCACACTGTGCATCTGTCAGTGTCCAAGAAACCAGCAACACAATCTGGGCTGAATGTTGTGGTAACAGGATCAAAGAGAAAGAAGATACACTTTGGAATCAGAGGAGAAAAAGAGAGATGAATTCAGACTGAATTATAAAAATCTGGTATCAGTCCATGAGTGTTAACTCATGAAGTCATAAGCTGCAATGCCAACAAAAGAGTTCACATACAATGAACACATGTAGTATTGTGACCTTGTGATTAAGGTTAAAGACAAGAACAGTGGTCTCATCTTGGTGTATTGAGGTAACAGATATTATAAATAATAATATGCCATTTAGCAGACGCTTTTATCCAAAGCGACTTACAGTCATGCGTGCATACATTTTTTTTTTTTTTGTGTATGGGTGGTCCCGGGGATCGAACCCACTACCTTGGCGTTACAAGTGCCGTGCTCTACCAGCTGAGCTACAGAGGACCACTAATTATTATTATTATGATTAAGGTATGTAGTATTGTGACCTTGTGATTAAGGTTAAAGACAAGAACAGTGGTCTCATCTTGGTGTATTGAGGTAACAGCTGGCTCATTGTTTATTCCCTAAGTCAAGACATTGTTTAACATGATGTCATTTTACTAAACCAGTTCTGTTTTCATCCTCTCTGTCATACTCAAGTTAATTGATGTGATAAGATACAGTCCCCTCATTTGAACTGTACCATCATCTCTTCCAGTGTCTTGTCATTTGACTGATATTCCTTGGAGAGAGCAGGTACTGTGCATGTATGATAGCATGCACAGTACCTTAGACAATTAGACACTGTGATCATGTCTCTGTTTTCGACTGTACAGCATTGCATTATCCAGCATTGCATTATCCAGCATTGCATTATCCAGCATAGTACTCCATGGCCACTGCTTATCGTTATTATTGTTATTATTTTTCTATTATTTCTCTTTTTTTCTCTCTTCATTGTTGGGAAGAGCCCGTAAGTAAGCATTTCACTGTTAGTCTACACCTGTTGTTTATGAAGCATGTGACAAATACATTTTGTATCCCTAGAATTGCTAATCTCTTGCCTCTCCTCCAATGTATAGCCCTTGGCCTGATTTGCATAAAAAAATGAGATCTCTTAATTGCGCCCCCTTAGTAAAATATAAATAAGTAAACAAACCCATAATTACTGCTGCCACACAGATTAATGTTGCCCGTGATTAGTGAGTCTGTTTTCTCCTGAGAATTAGTATTTTCCTCCTTTAGGGGGTGTGGAAATGAACTGTCTATTAGATATATAGAATAGAATTGAATTGAATAGAATAGAATAGAATTGAATTGAACAGAATAGAATTGAATGGAATAGAAGAACAACAATATTTCAAAGCACCCAATTTCAGACAAAATAGTTTATAATATAATGGTATATCTCTAGATAGTATATCAACATAAAAATGTTACTCCCAAAGAGTACTGAATGACCCATTCCTGCACATTTGGAGGTTCTGAAGAACACAATTAAAATAGCTGTCAGTGACATCTAGGGGTGGAAAGGGGAGGCTTCTGAGGGGTGGACGGCTCATAATAATGGCTGGAATGGAGTCTTTAATACCATTCCATTGACTCCATTCCAGCCATTATTATGAGCCGTCCACCCCTCAGCAGCCTCCACTGTTGTGTATACTATTATCACTAACCTTGCCATGTATTTTACCAGGTCCCTGTATATAGCCTCACTATTGTTATTTATACTGCTGCTCTTTAATTATTTGTTACTTTTATTTCGTATCATTTTATATTGTATTTTTTGGTGGGATTGTTTTTGGTATTCTTTCTTAAAACAGCATTGTTGGTTAAGGGCTTGTAAGTAAGGATTTCACTGTAAGGTGCATGTGACAAATAACATTTGATTTGATTTGATGTATCCAACTTCATGCAGTGCACCCCTTTCCACCCCTAGATGTCACTGACAGCTATTTTAAACATGTTCAATTCCATTATTATACCAATCAGCAGCCTCCACTGGTACACAAGGTACTTTACTTAAGTCTTTTTCTTCACCTTTGCCTAGTAATGAAAGGGGAAAAAGATATACTTTTTGCTATACCTTTATCCTATAACAATGACTATGCAGAGCCAAAAGTTGACTAAGATAGTTCAGTGATTATTCAAAATGACATTTTTGTACAGTGTTAGTCAGATTGCCTCTTCATGTTGGCCTCCTGTAGCTCAGTTGGTAGAGCATGGCGCTTGCAACGCCAGGGTTGTGGGTTCGATTCCCACGGGGGGCCAGTATGAAAAATGTATGCACTCACTACCTGTAAGTCGCTTTGGATAAGAGCGTCTGCTAAATGACTAAAATGTAAAAAATGTAATGTTGCATTAAGAGTGTGGACACATTCTCTTAGTTGAGGATCTAAGAAGATCAAATTTGACTTCCCTATGGGGCCATCAATGGGAATTGTCTTTCTTGGCCGTGATTCAGTTAAACTGCAGTACTGAAGCAATACTGTAGGTGCTGTCAAAAGTGTGCTTCCAGACCGGAAACCTGGCCAGGAATTGATGGACGGTCAGCTGACTGACTAGGGAGATGGAGTTAAATCAGGATGCTAGCAAAGCCGGAAGAAGAGGAATATTGGGACAGGGACACGGACACGGAAAGGTGGATTTCGGAGGAGGAATGGAAGAGGAAAAAGAGAAGAGAATGGAAGAAAAGGTTGAATCTGAATTTGATGAAGATGGTGATTAAAAGGGGAGATGGTGTGTCGAAGAAGACTGGGGTCAAGTACAAACAGAGTGAGATGTCCACCAGACTGAGCTCTGGGGGTGAAATGGAAGTGAATGAGGGAGATTTAAGTGAGGTGGAAGGTGTGGTGAGGAGCTCAGAGCCCAAGCCTTGCATCGATGGACATGGTTATGATAAAGATGAGTTTGGCCCAGTGGGAGTGAGATTCTTGGAGAAAGTGGATCCAGGCCTTTTGGCTGATCCATATGTGGTATCAGGTTGGGTGGAAAAGATGTTGGGTACTGTTAAATGGGTGAAGGTAACCCGAAGTGGACTTGTGATGTTTGTTTGTGTTTCTTCCGCCCAGAGGGAGCAGGTGCTACGCAACTCAGGTCAAGATCTGTTTCTTGCTTTGCTCTTAGGAATAAGGCACCATTGAAAGGAGTGATTTCTCGGGTAGCGTTAAATATGAAGGTGGAGCAATTGAAGTTGAAGATTCCTAGTGTTTGTGACACCCATCGTTTGGTGTGACACATGCCAGGTGGGGAGTGTGGTGAAACAGAGGTGTGACAGTCTGTCCTTTTGAGTTCTGAATCAGTCTTTACCCGACAAAGTCGTGTTAGGATATATCAGTTATCCTGTTAGAGCTTTTGTGCCGAATCCACTGCAGTGTTTCAGGTGCCATGTTTATGGTCATGTCACAAAAGTGTGTTTGGAGAGAGATTCCAATATGTAGAAAGTGTACAGTAGGGCATGGGACAGAGGATTGTGCAGTTTCTGTGGGAAAAGTTGTGTGTGTCAACTGTAGGCGTGCCCATGTTGCTGGGGATTGGAAGTGTCCGGTGAGAGAGGCAGGTTGAGGTGTCCAGAGTCAGAGTAGTGCAGAAGGTGTTGTATGCTGAGGCAGTGAAGAATGTAGAGGAGGATGGGTCAAGGGTGAGAGATCCTGAGAGGTTCCCTCTCAGGAAGTTCTTGGGTGTACGAGATTTGACTTCAGAAGAGTTACAGGGTGTATTGAGTGCTGGTGTTCTGTCCTCCCAGGCCGTTGGCACTCTAGTCCAGTTGGGGACCACCGTTAAACCCCACCGAAGAAGCAGAAGAATTAGCCCTCTTTCAACCAAACCAACCTATAACCACAGAGCATCGTTCATTGCGGTGTGGCGGCCAAGGCAAAGTTATCCTTTTATATTGTTTCTAGTTACCTCCTGATTTAATAGTGCTAATTTAACCTTTATACCTTGATGTTAAGTGATTGTTTCCTCTGTTTGTTCCTAGACAAACCATCTTTCATCAGCTGTGACATTTCTCATAATTTGAAGCCTACAAAAGACCAACAAACCTGTTTCAATAAAAGGTCAAAAGGCTACACTCCCCTTGTATTCTTGCAAACATATACCTATTGTGTTACCTCCCACCCATCCTACCCAGACTTTAAGCTATTTTACAAATACTAAGTCATACATCTGACAGCGCAGCTGTTTGGTTTAAATTAAACCCAGCAGAACTTAAGGCGTCAGCATGCATCAGTTCGGCTGGCGCCTAGCCGAAGTCGGCAATTTGACATCTAACTAAGACGTTTGGAGCACTATTTCTCAATGAAAAAATGTGCATGAAAACGAGTCGTCTCTCATTGAATGACAACAAAGACTTTATTAAAGAATCCTTACTGTTGTCCAATCACCGACGAAGCGGCGTAGACTTCGGCTACAGAAATGTAGTGTGCCCGAGCAGCCAGAAAAACCCCTTACCGAAGTCCAAAACAAACAGAAACGTCACAAAATGTCATCATAATATATGCACAAACTCTTCCGAACTGTTTCATCTGGGAAGCATGCAAAGGCCTTTAAGAGGTCTGTGTTTGATCTTCCTGAAGTACTTGCTCCAGTGGTGGCTGGTGGCACCTTAATTGGGGAGGACGGGCTAATAGTAATGGCTGGAACGTAATGAATGGAATGGTCTCCAATCTATTCACTGCATTTCCTTCATTATCTTCCCTCTCCCGTCCTGCCGCTGAAACCCTCATACATGCATTAATCTCCTCCCGTCTTGACTACTGCAACTCACTACTCTCCAGCATCAACTCAAGCTTCATCCATAAGCTCCAAATGCTTCAAAACTCTGCAGCCCGACTCCTTCAGTCCTCCCCCCTCCACATACATACAAGCAAATAAATATACTACAAAGACAGCACCTAATCCAAACTATTACCCTACCCCTTACCTTAAATCGGGTTCGTATCCTAACCCCAATCCCGCCCCTTACCCTAAACCGGGTTCGTATCCAAACCCTACCCTCCCCATACACTGACTCATAACACTCTTTCCCTTCCTCGAGCCCACCCCTCTCTTTATTTATGTTTTGACTTTGGGTCCTTGAAAGTGCTATATAGATCCCATGTATTATTATTATTATTATTATTATGAGCCGTCTTCCCTTGCTCCCAGCTGATTTACTCAACTCGTCTTGTCGTAAGTGGTTGGGGCCAGCTATATAATGTTCCCATTTCAGTGTCAACCAACTCCATGGTTTAGATTGGCACCAATTAATATAAATGGGTAATCCATAGGACATGCATGCACTTAACTCAGTCCTCTGCTGGTGGTGACTGGTGAGAAACAGAGAGAGAGGCTGGTAGTTAGCGGAAGAATTGGGTTGCTGAGAATCATTTAGACCTGCGGACCTCATGAACAACAATCACATTGATGAATGGTTCACTACTCACTCACTAATGTTGTACAGTGAGCCTCAGAAGTCTGGGGTCAAAGAGAAACGGACATGAGTACAATATGTGTTTTGAAACCACACTATAATTGCTTGTATCAGTAGGACTCTATGTATCAGACTACCAGTAGTTTAATATCTTGAGATTGGCTACACAAGGGATATGGTAACCCGTCCCAGTCACACCTGTGTACATAATGGCAAGTTGTTATAACAAACATGCATAATTCACCTGATGATCAAACTGATTGAGCTCTCCCTCAATAGGCGGCTCTGCTGCATAGTCAAATCAAATTTCATTTGTCACTTGCTTCCTAGATAACAGGTGTAGACTAACAGGGAAATGCTTACTTACAGGTCAATTTCCAACATTGCTAAAGTTAAAGATAAGATAAATAATAATAAATAAAAACAATTGTGACACAGTGAATAACGAATAAAAAGACTGAGTCAAAATAACATAGCTATATACAGGGAGTAGAAAATAACATGGCTATATACAGGGAGTAGAAAATAACATGGCTATATACAGGGAGTAGAAAATAACATGGCTATATACAGGGAGTAGAAAATAACATGGCTATATACAGGGAGTAGAAAATAACATGGCTATATACAGGGAGTAGAAAATAACATGGCTATATACAGGGAGTAGAAAATAACATGGCTATATATATATGGAGTAGAAAATAACATGGTTATATACAGGGAGTAGAAAATAACGTGGCTATATACAGGGAGTAGAAAATAACGTGGCTATATACAGGGAGTAGAAAATAACATGGCAATATACAGGGAGTAGAAAATAACATGGCTATATACAGGGAGTAGAAAATAACGTGGCTATATACAGGGAGTAGAAAATAACATGACTATATACAGGGAGTAGAAAATAACATGGCTATATACAGGGAGTAGAAAATAACATGGCTATATATATGGAGTAGAAAATAACATGGCTATATACAGGGAGTAGAAAGTAACGTGGCTATATACAGGGAGTAGAAAATAACATGGCTATATACAGGGAGTAGAAAATAACATGGCTATATACAGGGAGTAGAAAATAACATGGCTATATACAGGGAGTAGAAAATAACATGGCTATATATATGGAGTAGAAAATAACATGGCTATATACAGGGAGTAGAAAGTAACGTGGCTATATACAGGGAGTAGAAAATAACATGGCTATATACAGGGAGTAGAAAATAACATGGCTATATACAGGGAGTAGAAAATAACATGGCTATATACAGGGAGTAGAAAATAACGTGGCTATATATATATGGAGTAGAAAATAACAAAAGATAGAAAGTATGTGTCAGTGGTGATGATGATAAACGCTAGGTTGCTGCATGTTGCTGGTGGGCTAAAAGCAGAGCTCTACTGCATCTTTAAGACAAAGCGTCATCATCGCATCACATCCACTACTTTACTTTGTAAATGACGTCAACTGACTCCCAGCCAAGATGCACGCTGTAGCTCCAATTATTAGTAATGGCGGGTATTTCTACATAATTTTTGTTAAAATTACTTTTTATCCTAAACTTAGACGTTAGGGGAAGGTCTGTTGTATAATTTATCTAAGAGCTTTGAAGGGTACTTGAATTGAAGGCGTACATTTTTAGGAACCTGCGAAATTATCATAGTAATGCGGCTGCCGCTCTCCGTTTGTGTCAGAAATTGAAACTAAGGTTACGTATCAATGGTTCGAATGTATGCTGAAGGAAATGGTTACAGTAGTCATGTTAGTTCATTGTAACGCTTAGGCTACCTCGTGGTGATCACTCAGTGTCGGACATTTTAGGCCAATTGGGGATGAAAGAAATATACAATTATTGCACTTTAGGCTAATGGTCTATAAGCTCTAACATATTTTATTTTGCATTTTTTTCTATTGATAATAGCAGGATCTGCAATCTATCTGGCTGTCGGAAATGGCGATTTTTGCGCTGACCACACTATCAGTGTTTTTGTTAATATCAAGTTCAATTCACACCACAAGTGTCTCATCAAAGTTGAATATCCCCAAAGTGTTATTACCACTTACCCGAAGCACCAGAATAAACTTCACATTGGAGGCAACTGAAGGCTGTTACAGATGGTAAGTGAATATCTGTAAAAAGATAATATCTTTCCTAGAATTACCCGCCTGGAAACAGACAACTGTATTGCTTGGTACCCCCATGTATCCTCTTTCATATCCTAATAGAAAGTCAAGTTTTTTATTGAAGCTATTGTTTTGGGATGGATATAATCGAACACCCATGACCATGCATTGAAAATAGCCTACTTGTGATCATGCGCACCATGAGCGCCTGCCACATGCCCCCCCCCCCAACCACATGCCCCCCATAAACTGTCCAGTGTCCAAACTTTTTCACTCAGGCCCCCCTTTCAGCATTGGGGATCATCCCGTGCCCCCCCTGCGCACGCCACGTCTATTTATATGGGCACAAGCACTGTTCATGACACAAACTGTTCACACCCCTCTTGTTGGGGGAGACAATTTTGCAGGTTTAAAGCTTATTTCCTGCAATTCTACACATTTTGTCATGTGGTGCAGATAACATTTTGCAGTTTTAAAGCTCATTTTCTTGCAATTCTATACATTTTGCCATGTCTAATGTTAAGTTGCGTCAATTCAAATCTGGTATTGGAACAAAAAGAGGTCAATACACGTCTTCTAAAATAGACTAGTATTTTAATTAATGCAAAACACTTCAATGGTAAATATGATGTTCGTATATACGGGTCCACTGAAATACCACGCAGGGCAGACAGAGAACTGGTCCATTGTTATAAGTTCTTCTTTAAATACTCTGACAGAGATAGGCCAGCAGGGAGCGGGAACTATCAGAGTAGAGACTGAGCGTGGTTTAGACTTACTCAGCCTATCGCACAGGCTGGTCCCAGCCCCTTGGCGCTTCACTGTTGCCAGGTGTTTAGTTGTTTTGCAACTTGTCCAGAGAGTCAGCACTTTTGCAGTACACATGTCCTTGAGCGGTCTAACAAAGAGGCAGTGTGTGTGTATGTGAGACACAAGTCTTATCTCGGCCTACCCCCTAATGGTTCCTCACATTAATCACAGCTTGTTGTATTAAACAGTCTATATCAGTACAGCACAAACCTATTATGTTTAATCATGAATGTATTCTTTCTAAGCTAGGCATCACATCTAGTTATAAGAAAATAGATCCCCACAATCCCCCTTTTCACACCCACTGGGTGTGAACCCAAAATATGAAAACCCAAAATAAGAAATTTCAGGGAAATTTAGGATTCCCCCTTTTGACACCCACTAGGGTGTCACTCATTTAAAATACAATACAAACAAAAATAATCACACTTTTATTAATAGGCAATAATGATAATAAAAAGGCCTTCAGTCCAATGGTTAACTTGATTAATAAAGCATAAAACATAAACAGGGAAGTAAACTTTGGCCCCCTTTAGACACCCACTAGGGTGTCACTCCACCACCTCACCAATAGCAAACCAAGGGTCATCCTTTGTCAACCCCATCTCAGTGTCTGCATCCCCTTCTTGAGCACCTAGGAGGGGCATCATACTAGCCGCATGCACGACATCTGTAACAGACTTTCTCAAACAAGGAATTATACAGGCAGTACAGCACATTAATATTAGAAACACAACTACTAGGGTCAGAAATCCAGTAACCACCAATGATGCGAACTTACCAAACCACTCCCCCAACCAGGAGAACAGTCCGTTTCCCTCCATTCCAGCCATGCTCTTCATTTCAGCTGATAGTTTATCTAAACCAACTAGGGCTTTAGAGATACTCCCGTCAGGACTGGTATTGTTAGGGATAAATGTACAACAATGGCTTTCCATTCTATAGACATCACCCCTTTCTGCCTGATCTAGAGCCAACCTCTTTTTTACTAAGTCATAGGAGTGAGATGGCGGATAATTGTTCAAAAGATCCCTTCCGTTGCATCCCCAGTCCAGCCAATAAATCGTTGTTGGTCGTAATAGATATAATTAATCACAATTTTGTTTGTCACCCACCAAAAGAACGTGGTAGTAAACCCTTCCCCCTAATTGTTTCATAGCTCGGTATCCATTCGATACCTCCCTTGGTATCCGAATCGCATCCATCTAAATAGGGCTATTCTCCTTCTTGTTAAAACTCCTCCTACATCTGTTTAATCCTTGGTTCCTGGTGACTAATTCTAACTAGTTGAACCAGTATAACCCACGTATCTAGCCACCCTTTGGAATTCTCTGCCTTACACTGCCTTTACTGGCACACGCCCACCACACATTGGTTACAGGGGCTGTAAGGTTCAAAATTCTCTCCTGTGCTTCCGAACTTAAGTCCGTCACATTACTACTATCTCCAATTGATAATTGGTGATGTCTTTGTTTCTCTTTACCCCCCCATCTGGATGCCCAGCCCCCTCGGTCTCATATCCCCACCCCCAAGTGTATTTAAACACTTGAGTCTAGGAACAATCCGCCGTGGGGTCCGAACACGAATATAATAGGATTTTATAATCCCAATTTGCTTATTGACATGTACCCCACCCGTTGGCTACGTCCCTAACCCTTATTTTGAATCTGACAGTCTGCCCTTCTCTGACTCCCATTTTGTAGGCCACTCGTCCTTGACGGTCAGTATGTCAGGTCGCTTCTCTTCTCTTTTACTTCTTAACAATGGTAAGGGCATAGCATAATTGGTGGTGGATCTTGACATATCAAGACCATTACCGAGACTATGATACAACTCAAGTTATCCATATTCCCAAAAACCGCCAACCCTCTCCTGTCCTCAGACTTTCTGCTTGGTACTACCCCATACTCACACCCTGAGAACACACTACAGTGATGATAGGTCGGGGTAGGAGATCTTCGTTAACAGAGGTGATCCCCAGACCCTATTGGTCCAGTTCTTCTCTCTAACTCTGCATGTGTTCAATGGTGCTTGTATGTGTTCTTACCTTTTTGCAGTGGGTAACGTGGACCCAGGTTGCTCTTTCTGCTATTCTAATGGCAGAGGCAGTGACCAATATAACCTGATAGGGCCCTTCCCAACAGGCCTGCTTCCATGTTTTTCTTCTTTAGGGACTGGATGCTCACCAGTCACCTGGTTAGATAGTGGGTCACCTTCTCCTTTAGTTCACCTGTGGGGCACAAAACCTCTGACATACGGATGTGGTTAATAAACTATCTTCACACATGTTCAGCTCTCAATTTCTATTTCTGACTGCATTCTCTTTCTAGACTGTATCTAAAAAAAAATTTTTTTTAAGTATTTTGACCTCTCCTTCGTATACATGTTTTGCCCATGTGTCAATATTACCACCTACCTAAACAATCACTTAGGTAATTGCCATCCCTTATTTTTAAATACTGCCTAACTTCACTACTGCTCCCCCTAGCCCTGGGCAACATTCCAATGAGATAAACTAATCTCTTTCTCCTGGTTATACATTTTGTTAACCTTCAATTACCATCAGTAATCTAAAGATGGTAGTACACACAAAACATGATACAGATATCCCCAGTCCTAACCCATCAATAATTGTTTGTATCAATCTAATTCCTCATAACTAATCCATAAAACCACTCAAAATTCCTAGAGTATATAATTATTATTTAATTGATTACCCTAAATCTGCTACATGTGATCTCATCTCAAATGATCCATTATCAATTATTTGATCAACCCCCCTAGGAAAATCTGTCTCCCCTTCTATTGTTCCTGTCCCCCTGTAAATGTCATATTTCATTTTTTAGCCAATACAATCACGGTTACATCAAATGTTCCCTCCTTTGGCCATTTAGTTACTATCTTTCTGGTCCTTTTTCTCATTTGTTAGAGATATTACCAATATTTTCACTATTTTCTGGGAACCTTCTCTTCATGATTGCTACTGGTGATCCTGCCATCTCTACTTCTGGTGTGGTCTAATGTCTATATTAGGGTCTAAGGTAAATTATTCCTGTTGTCTTTTTCAGCTAAACGTTTTATATCCCTCAGTTAATGGTATTTTCTCCCTAATATATCTTCATACTCTTCCTCCTTCCCTAAATGAGATTTAATCCCTTGCCTTTCCTCTACTATCCTATCATTACTGGATCAATGATAATAACTGTAATAACTATTAATAATAATTGTAATAACTATTTCACATTCAATTGTGCCTTTTTCTGATAATGTTATAATTGTAGCCTATTGCATTACTTTAGTTTAAAATATAAGTTTGTTTATTTAACAAATCTAGAACCCACTATAGGTTGATGCTATTCCCTCAGCATAATAGCTAAAGCTACTTGCATCCCCTGGTCCCCGTAACGAAAATAAATTATCGTTCTAAAATTTACCAACTATTTGCATACACCACTGGTGTTAAGCAACCTATCGAATAAAGTAATAACAATTAGAATTCATCAAAGTACTGCCTTTCAGTCAAGTATTTAGACCTCTACTTGAAATCTTACAGCTCAATCTAACTCGCTTGACTGTCTATATATTTTTTTTCGCTAACCAGAGCCATAAATTATTCTCCTTTGTCCTCAACTCAATTTTCACAGCTCTATCGCCATTTCAGTTCGCTATTCAATTTCTTTAACTGTTCTCTCTGATTAGGCCCTAATTAATAAAACAAATACTTGCTATCGTTGATAAGCATACATATAATGATATTCCTATCATTTGAACTATCTCTCACCCCTCCCCTTGCTCCTTCCTACACAACGGGGAAGGCGCGGGGACCTTGTAACATATTTTCATAGACCTTTCTAAAATACTTCTACTTAAGCTATCTAATTCAACCTTTCACATTTCTCAATCCACATAGTAATCTAGGTCTATAGCCCAATGCGAAAGCTTTACCCACTGTCCCTACCTGTGTTCGAACCAGGGACCCTCTACATACATTGCCAGTCACCCCACACATTCCGCGATGCTTTCAAAGTAAATACTTCCAGTTCATAGAGCAAGTGACGTCACCAAATGAAAACCGCACTAGCTCTCACCTCATTCAGCAACACACAAAAAAAACTCTCTCCCTTCACCCATTCCCTATTGAATAAGTGAGTCTTTCTATTTAACCCCAACCACGCTACAAATCTTCCATTCAACATCAACAAACCAAATACTCAGTAGTATCCGGTCACCACCCATACCAGCCGCCGAATTCACTCATACACACAGACCCCACCCCATGCCACCAAAATGCCCAACAAAACATAAAAGTTCAATGGAGCCCCCTATTGGCTCTCCACTATTTATACATTACTTCCATAACCACACCAGTCATGGTCCGATCACCCATCAAACCCCATCACATGATCAAACAACGGTACAACCTTAAACTCATATTCTCTACTTTCTCACCCATTACGTACGTCTACGTTCGGGTGAGCAAGTTCATATACGTATATATCGTTAGAAATGTATAGGTACCTCTCAAATAATTGCTTTGTGGTGTTTTTAGCCAATTCTTAATCGACACAAATCACTTCTTAGTCTTTCCTGACTCTCCAAAAGCCATACTCTCGCTGTCTCTAGCCCCTCCCCTCGCGGTTCTCCCTCCTGTGTCCAGTCGGAACAGGTTTTGTCTGTTTTTCGTTTTAGCATTTACAATATTCTGCCGGGCTCCCCTTCAACTGGGAGTCCATCGGGTGAATTAATACTAACGTCTTTTATCCATTTCTTATATAATTTCTCCCCCTCGTTTCCACTCCTTTCCATCTTTTCCTCCTTTTGTTTCAAGGGTGGACTTCAGTACTTTCAGCACTCGTTCCGCCTCTGTGTGTCCTGCCATATTAATGTACACGACGCTTCCTTCTTTTTATTTATATTCTAAAAGTTTTAAAATTTTAGGTTCAAGTTTCTATTTCTCACTTTTAATACGTTTTATTTTAATTTCTATTCACAATTATCATTCACAAATTATACGGTTTAAACAACCACAAACCCAATAGTTATTCACAAATTATACAGTTTGGACAGCCACAGAGGTCTTTAATTCCTAATTAGTTTTCTATCAAGGTATACAGGTTTATTAATTTTAATAACCCGCATTCACTCTTTTATTACACTGGGATCATTCGCACTCTCATTCATACAATCACCCTATACTCTAAAGTGTCCCTCTGATCCTAGCCGTACCTAGCCCCCGGGTACGTGTCAGTAGTGCAACACTATCTAAAATTGTAAGTGTCCCTCTGATCCTAGCCGTATCTAGCCCTCTGATACGTGTCAGTAGCGTAACACCTTTAACCAATAATTCCCTACGCCTCCAGTTCTCACCACTGGTGATCCTAGCCTGGAGTCGACTAAAATGTAAGTGCCCCTATGATCCTAGCCGTATCTAGCCTTCTGATACGTGTCAGTAGCGTAACACTTTTAAACCAATAATTCCCTATATCCCACAGTTCCCACCCCTGGTGGTCCTAGCCTGGGGATTTCAGTATTTTCCCCGATCCTAGCCATACCTAGCCCTCTGGTACGTGCCGGTGGAACAATACTCTATAATACCATGGTTTAACATCACATTCACCACAGGTTTGCATGTCACAATATGGTGCTTATCTACTCATAATAATTTGTATAATAATTCATAATTTAGTTCACTTACATCAGACAGGTGTTTCACAAAATTAATTTGGATAAAGCCAATGTGCAGAACTTTAGTTATATAACAATAGGTGTCTGCTTACCTGTTTTTAGTAGTCCGGACTCTTTGTGAAACACACCGTCCAATGACAGAGATGTCCAATGGGCCGGACAATACCCAGCGAAGTCCCTCTACCAGATCACGTCGGGGTCACCAATTGTTAAGTTGCATCAATTCAAATCTGGTATTGGAACAAAAAGAGGTCAATACACGTCTTCTAAAATAGACTAGTATTTTAATTAATGCAAAACACTTCAATGGTAAATATGATGTTCGTATATACGGGTCAGCAGAACTGAGCGTGGTTTAGACTTACTCAGCCTATCGTTGGCGCACAGGCTGGTCCCATCCTTGGCGCTTCACTGTTGCCAGGTGTTTAGTTGTTTTGCAACTTGTCCAGAGAGTCAGCACTTTTGCAGTACACATGTCCTTGAGCGGTCTAACAAAGAGGCAGTGTGTGTGTATGTGAGACACAAGTCTTATCTCGGCCTACCCCCTAATGGTTCCTCACATTAATCACAGTTTGTTATATTAAACAGTCTATATCAGTACAGCACAAACCTATTATGTTTAATCATGAATGTATTCTTTCTAAGCTAGGCCCCACACTAATGTTTATTCATGTGATATTTGAGTGACTTAAACATTACAACAAAATCTATGGGATAAAAACCAAGCTAAAAAACGTTAGCTGACATGGGCTAGTTGATCTGGACATTTCTGACAAGTTATAAATAGCTATCTAAGGTATGCAATGACTGACATGACAAGAGAAACTGATGATGCATTACCCAATTTTGAAATTGCACCTTGTGCGTTCTACTATTACAACTTTGAAGAGTAAGTTGAAAGCCGGACTGAGTTACAAACAAAAAAAATGTTTGGGAACCACTGCACTAGAGTGTGATGGTCAGTGGCACTTGTTCAGCTCTGCCTAGTCTGCACAGTGCACACAAACCCCCATTCAGAGCTGACAGTACAAGTTGATAAACACTAAATCAACTTTATGCCTTTCATTTCATATACATTTCCTGTCAAAATAGATTGTATTATTTCCTGTCATTAGATAACAGCTCCCAACATGTCCTTGGGCAAAATAGGATTTATTAGACCGATTTACAGGTCTCCTGTATCTCAGTTGGTAGAGCATGGCGCTTGCAACGCCAGGGTTGTGGGTTCGTTTCCCCTGGGGGGCCAGTAGGAAAAATGTATGCACTCACTAACTGTAAGTCGCTCTGGATAAGAGCGTCTGCTAAATGACTAAAATGTAAATGTTAATGTTCACCAGGTTTTGCTGAAGAGGACAGAAAGCAACCAGATGAAAGCAAATGCGTTGGTTTTGAATAAATAAGAAGTATTTATCTATAAACTTAAATTGTCCCCAGAGTGTCTGAATACCTTTCGTACATCCAGGTCTTCCACCAGACCGGAGGTGGCCAGCATCGAGGCTATAGAGGCTGACCGCAGCAGACAGTGTTCCCAGAAAGCTGTTCTCCAGGCCCGCTCCACCCATTCCTCCAGACTCACCAGCATCATACTGGCTGAGGATGTCGGTGAGTAGAGCAGTGGTTTCCAACCAGGTGTAGTAGGAACCCTGGGGGTACTTGGCATATCCACAGGGGATACTTGAAGACTCATGAAACCACAGTCTTAATGGTAAAATGCATATGAGGGGGTACATCAGGGGTACTCCGGGCAGAGCAAACTTCAGTTGATGGTACAGTAACTGAAAAAGGTTGGGAACCACTGGAGTAGAGTACCTACTTGGATGAAGAGACAACGTCTGCTTACTTGGTGTCAATGCAAATGTCCGTTTATTGTGGCTAAACTTTTGGTCAAATAGCCTTTGTGGCCTTTTGAAGCGGCATGATATGAGGCTAACATGAACGGGTGAAATGGTACTACTTGCTCATCTACTAGTTCATGAGGGTCGAATTGAGATAAGAGCTGCATAGATTCTCTAAACTCTTAATGATAAGGACTTGTTATTGTTCAGTCTTTGGAAGTTGAGGTGATTTAGCCTAAAGGTCATCACCAGATAATCTACTCGGTGTATTGCACAAGTCGACCCTATTAACTATATGTTGAAACATTTCCCTTGATTAGCTGAATCAGGCTTGTTAGTGCTGGGTTAGAACAAAAAAGTGCATCCCTGTGGGGCTCAGTAAAAGGAATGAAGAACATTGGTTTACAGCATTGTGCAATACTGTAAACCAGCTGTTTACTCCAGTGCTATAGACGGGTTGGGTGTTTAGCAACAAAAACGACACATGCGCAACTATGGGGAAAATAGACGGGGTTGGCTTAGATTGTTGACCACGTGAACTACACTGCTCAAAAAGGGAACACTAAAATAACACATCCTAGATCTGAATGACTTTTTTCTTTACATAGTTGAATGTGCTGACAACAAAATCACACAAATTATCAATGGAAATCAAATGTATCAACCCATGGAGGTCTGGATTTGGAGTCACCCTCAAAATTAAAGTGGAAAACCACACTACAGGCTGATCCAACTTTGATGTAATGTCCTTAAAACAAGTCAAAATGAGGCTCAGTAGTGTGTGTGGCATCCACGTGCCTGTATGACCTCCCTACAACGCCTGGGCATGCTCCTGTTGAGGTGGTGGATGGTCTCCTGAGGGATCTCCTCCCAGACCTGGACTAAAGCATCCGCCAACTCCTGGACAGTCTGTGGTGCAACGTGGCGTTGGTGGATGGAGCGAGACATGATGTCCCAGATGTGCTCAATTGGATTCAGGTCTGGGGAACGGGTGGGCCTGTCCATAGCATCAATGCCTTCCTCTTGCAGGAACTGCTGACACACTCCAGCCACATGAGGTCTAGCATTGTCTTGCATTAGGAGGAACTCAGGGCCAACCGCACCAGCATATGGTCTCACAAGGGGTCTGAAGATCTCATCTCGGTACCTAATGGCAGTCAGGCTACCTCTGGCGAGCACATGGAGGGCTGTGCGGCCCCCCAAAGAAATGCCACCCCACACCATGACGACCCACCGCCAAACCGGTCATGCTGGAGGATGTTGCAGGCAGCAGAACGTTCTCCACGGCGTCTCCAGACTCTGTCAAATCTGTCACGTGCTCAGTGTGAACCTGCTTTCATCTGTGAAGAGCACAGGGCGCCAGTGGCGAATTTGCCAATCTTGGTGTTCTCTGGCAAATGCCAAACGTCCTGCACGGTGTTGGGCTGTAAGCACAACCCCCCACCTGTGGACGTCGGGCCCTCATACCACCCTCATGGAGTCTGTTTCTGACCGTTTGAGCAGACACATGCACATTTGTGGCCTGCTGGAGGTCATTTTGCAGGGCTCTGGCAGTGCTCCCCCTGCTCCTCCTTGCACAAAGGCGGAGGTAGCAGTCCTGCTGCTGGGTTGTTGCCCTCCTACGGCCTCCTCCACGTCTCCTGATGTACTGGCCTGTCTCCTGGTAGCGCCTCCATGCTCTGGACACTACGCTGACAGACACAGCAAACCTTCTTGCCACAGCTCGCATTGATGTGCCATCCTGGATGAGCTGCACTACCTGAGCCACTTGTGTGGGTTGTAGACTCCGTCTCATGCTACCACTAGAGTGAAAGCACCGCCAGCATTCAAAAGTGACCAAAACATCAGCCAGGAAGCATAGGAACTGAGAAGTGGTCTGTGGTCACCACTTGCAAAACCAGTCCTTTATTGGGGGTGTCTTGCTAATTGCCTATAATTTCCACCTGTTGTCTATTCCATTTGCACAACAGCATGTGAAATTTATTGTCAGTCAGTGTTGCTTCCTAAGTGGACAGTTTGATTTCACAGAAGTGTGATTGACTTGGAGTTACATTGTGTTGTTTAAGTGTTCCCTTTATTTTTTTGAGCAGTGTATATTTCATCTCCAATGTTTATTGAAAACATTAATACATTTGCACAATGAGCACTTGTTTATCAAATACATTGTTACAGGGAATTTTAGCCATATTATCATAGACGTGACATCAGTAAAAAAAATGTAATAATTTTATTGGTTATATACACATTTAGCAGATGTTATTGCGGGTGTAGCGAAATGCTTGTGTTCCTAGCTCCAACAGTGCAGTAATATCTAACAATACACACAAATCTAAAAGTAAAAGAATGATATATATAGAAATATTAGGAATAGCAATGTCGGAGTCCGGAGTGTGTATACATGACCAAAAGGATGTGGACACCAGCTCGTCGAACATCATGGGCATTAATATGGAGTTGGTCCCCCCTTTGCTGCTATAACAGCCTCCACTCTTCTGGGAAGGCTTTCCACTAGATGTTGGAACATTGCTGCGGGGACTTGTTTCCATTCAGCCACGAGCATTAGTAAGGTCGGGCACTGATGTTGGGCAATTAGGCCTGACTCACAGTCGGCGTTCCAATTCATCCCAAAGGGGTATGATGGGGTTTAGGTGAGGGCACTATGCAGGCCAGTCAAGGTCTTCCACACCGATCTCGACAAACCATTTCTGTATGGACCTCGCTTTGTGCACGGGGGCATTGTCATGCTGAAACAGGAAGGAGCCTTCCCCAAACTGTTGCCACAAAGTTGGAAGCACAGAATCGTCTAGAATGTCATTGTTTGCTGTAGCGTTCAGATTTCCCTTCACTGGAACTAAGGGGCCTAGCCCGAACCATGAAAAACAGCCCCAGACAATTATTCCTCCTCCATCAAACGTTAGTTGGTACTATGCTTTTGGGCAGGTAGCATTCTCCTGGCATCCACCAAACACAGATTCTTCCGTCGGACTGCCAGATGGTGAAAGGGTGATTCATCACTCAAGAGAACGCTTTTCCACTGCTCCAGAGTCCAATGCCGGCGAGATTTACACCACTCCAGCTGATGCTTGGCATTGTGCATGGTGATCTTAGGCTTGTGTGCGGCTGCTCAGCCATGGAAACCCATTTCATAAAGCTCCCGACTAACAGTTATTGTGCTGACGTTGCTTCCAGAGGCATTTTGGAACTCTGTAGTGAGTGTTGCAACCGAGGACAGACTATTTTTTACACGCTATGCGCTTCAGCACTCAGTGGTCCCGTTCTGTGAGCTTGTGTGGCCTACCACTTCACGGCTGAGCCGTCGTTGCTCCTAGACATTTCCACTTCACAATAACAGCACTTATAATTGACCGGGGCAGCTCTAGCAGGGCAGAAATTTGACGAACTGACTTGTTGGAAAGGTGGCATCCTATGACATTGCCACGTTGAGTCACTGAGGTCATTCAACTGCCAATGTTTGTCTATAGAGATTGCATGGTTGTGTGCTCGATTTTATACACCTGTCAGCAACAGGTGTGGCTGAAATAGCCAAATCCACTAATTTGAAGGGATGTCCACATACCTTTGTATATATATAGTGTGTGTGTGTTATGTATGTGATGGGATGGGACATTATAGACAGTATGTGGATAGAATATGTAGTATAGCTGAAGAATACGTGGAAAGAATAGTATATGTACAGCAATAGTTGAATAGGATGGCCTTGACTAGAATACAGTATATACATACAGTGGGGAAAAAAAGTATTTAGTCAGCCACCAATTGTGCAAGTTCTCCCACTTAAAAAGATGAGAGAGGCCTGTAATTTTCATCATAGGTACACGTCAACTATGACAGACAAACTGAGGAAAAGAAATCCAGAAAATCACATTGTAGGATTTTTAATGAATTTATTTGCAAATTATGGTGGAAAATAAGTATTTGGTCACCTACAAACAAGCAAGATTTCTGGCTCTCACAGACCTGTAACTTCTTCTTTAAGAGGCTCCTCTGTCCTCCACTCGTTACCTGTATTAATGGCACCTGTTTGAACTTGTTATCAGTATAAAAGACACCTGTCCACAACCTCAAACAGTCACACTCCAAACTCCACTATGGCCAAGACCAAAGAGCTGTCAAAGGACACCAGAAACTAAATTGTAGACCTGCACCAGGCTGGGAAGACTGAATCTGCAATAGGTAAGCAGCTTGGTTTGAAGAAATCAACTGTGGGAGCAATTATTAGGAAATGGAAGACATGCAAGACCACTGATAATCTCCCTCGATCTGGGGCTCCACGCAAGATCTCACCCTGTGGGGTCAAAATGATCACAAGAACGGTGAGCAAAAATCCCAGAACCACACGGGGGACCTAGTGAATGACCTGCAGAGAGCTGGGACCAAAGTAACAAAGCCTACCATCAGTAACACACTACGCTGCCAGGGACTCAAATCCTGCAGTACAAGACGTGTCCCCCTGCTTAAGCCAGTACATGTCCAGGCCCGTCTGAAGTTTGCTAGAGTGCATTTGGATGATCCAGAAGAGGATTGGGAGAATGTCAGATGAAACCAAAATATAATTTTTTGGTAAAAACTCAACTCGTCGTGTTTGGAGGACAAAGAATGCTGAGTTGCATCCAAAGAACACCATACCTACTGTGAAGCATGGGGGTGGAAACATCATGCTTTGGGGCTGTTTTTCTGCAAAGGGACCAGGACGACTGATCCGTGTAAAGGAAAGAATGAATGGGGCCATGTATCATGAGATTTTGAGTGAAAACCTCCTTCCATCAGCAAGGGCATTGAAGATGAAACGTGGCTGGGTCTTTCAGCATGACAATGATCCCAAACACACCGCCCGGGCAACGAAGGAGTGGCTTCGTAAGAAGCATTTCAAGGTCCTGGAGTGGCCTAGCCAGTCTCCAGATCTCAACCCCATAGAAAATCTTTGGCGGGAGTTGAAAGTACGTATTGCCCAGCGACAGCCCCAAAACATCACTGCTCTAGAGGAGATCTGCATGGAGGAATGGGCCAAAATACCAGCAACAGTGTGTGAAAACCTTGTGAAGACTTACAGAAAACGTTTGACCTGTGTCATTGCCAACAAAGGGTATATAACAAAGTATTGAGAAACTTTTGTTATTGACCAAATACTTATTTTCCACCATAATTTGCAAATAAATTCATTAAAAATCCTACAATGTGATTTTCTGGATTTTTTTTCCTCATTTTCTCTTTCATAGTTGACGTGTACCTATGATGAAAATTACAGGCCTCTCTCATATTTTTAAGTGGGAGAACTTGCACAATTGGTGGCTGACTAAATACTTTTTTTCCCCACTGTATGAAATGGGTAAAACCGTATGTAAACATGATTAAAGTGACCAGTGTTCCATGTCTATGTACATAGGGCAGCAGCCTCTAAGCTGCAGGGATAGGGATGAGTAACTGGGTGGTAGCCGGCTAGTGATGGCTGTTTTAAGTCTGATGGCCTTGAGATATATGCTGTTTTACAGTCTCTCGGTCCCAACTTTGATGCACCTGTACTGACCTCGCTTTCTGGATGATAGAGGGGTGAACAGGCCGTGGCTCGGGTGGCTGAGGTCCTTGATTATCTTCTTGGCCTTCCTGAGACAACGGGTGCTGTAAATGTCCTGAAGGGCAGACAGTGTGCTCCCGGTGATGTGTTGGGCTGACCGCTCCACCCTCTGGAGAGCCCTGCTGTTGTGGGCGGTGCAGTTGCCGTACCAGGTGGTGATACAGCCTGACAGGATGCTCTCAATTGTGCATCTGTAAAAGTTTGTGAGGGTCTTAGGGGCCAAGCCAAATTTCTCCTGCCTCCTGAGGCTGAAGAGGCGCTGTTGCGCATTCTTCCCCACACGGAGTGTGGGTGGACCATTTCAGATGGTCAGTGATGTGTACACCGAGGAACTTGAAGCTTTTCACCTGCTCCACTGTGGCCCCATCGATGTGGATGGGGGTGTGCTCCCGCTGCTGTCTCCTGAAGTCCACGATCAGCTCCTTTGTTTTGTTGATGTTGAGGGAGGTTATTTTCGTGGCACCACTCCGCCAGGGCCCTCACCTCCTCCCTGTAGGCTGTCTCGTCGTTGTTGGAATCAGGCCTACCACTGTTGTGTCGTCTGAACTTGATGATTGAGTTGGAGGCATGCGTGGCCATGCCGTCATCGGTGAACAGGGAGTATAGGCGGGGGCTGAGCACGCACCCTTGTGGGGCCTCTGTGTTGAGGATCAGCGTAGTGGAGGTTTTGTTTCCTACTTTCACCACCTGGGGGCGGCCCGTCAGGAAGTCCAGGACCCAGTTGCACAGGGTGGGGTTCAGACCCAGGGCCCCAAGCTTAATGGTGAGCTTGGAGGGTACTATGGTGTTGAAGGCTGAGCTGTAGTCAATGAACAGCATTCTTACACTGGTATTGCTCTTGTCCAGATGGGATAGGGCATTTTTTTACCTTTATTTAACTAGTCAAGTCAGCTAAGAAAAAAATCTTATTTACAATGATGGCCTACACCGGCCAAACCCGGACGACGTTGGGCCAATTGTGCGCCGCCCTATGAGACTCCCAATCACGGCCGGTTGTGATACAGCCTGGAATCGAACCAGGGGGTCTGTAGTGACGCCTCAAGCACTGAGATGCAGTGCCTTAGACCGCTGCGCCACTCGGGAGCTCCAAGGATCTATTGGAGCGGTATGCAAATGGCAGTGTGTTTAGGATATTGGGTAAGGTGGAGGTGATATGATCCTTAGTTAGCCTCTCGAAGCACTTCATGATGACAGAAGTGAATGCTACTGGGCGATAGTAATTAAGTTCAGTTACCTTCGCTTTCTTGGGTACAGGAACAATGGTGGGCATCTTGAAACAAGTGGGGACAGCAGACTGGGATAGGGAGAGATTGATTATGTCTGTAATCACTCCAGGCAGCTCACAGAACGAGAGATCAGTCCTCGGGAGCGGCCTGTGTCGGCGGCACTGTGTTATCCTCAAAGGGGGCGAAGAAGATGTTTAGCTTGTCCGGGAGCAACACGTCGGTGTCCGTGACGTGGCTGGTTTTCCCTTTATAATCCATGATTGTCTGGAGTCTCTGCCACATACAGTACGTCTTGTCTGAACCGTTGAATTGCGACTCCACTTTGTCTCTGTACTGACGTTTTGCATGTTTGATTGCCTTACGGAGGGCATAACTGGATTGTTTGTATTCGATCATATTCCCAGTCACCTTGCCGTGGTTAATTGGGGTGGTTCGCACTTTCAGTTTTGCGTGAATGCTGCCATCTATCCACGGTTTTTGGTTTGGATAGGTTTAATTGACACAGTGGGAACAACATCCCTTATACACTTTCTAATGAACTCAGTCACCGTGTTAGTGTGTACGTCAATGTTATACTCAGAGGCAACCCGGAACATGTCCCAGTCCGTGTGATCAATACAGTCTTGAAGCATGGATTCCGATTAGTCAGGCCAGTGTTGAATAGACCTTAGCACGGGTACTTCCTGTTTGAATTTCTGCCTATAGGAAGGGAGAAGCAAAATGGAGTCATGATCTGATTTGCCGAAGGGAGGGCGGTGGAGGGCCTTGTAGCCATCTCAGAAGGGAGAGTAACATTGGTCGAGAGTTTTTGAAACGTGAGTACTACAGGCAATGTGTTGATAGAACTTCGGTAGCGTTTTCCCTCAGTCCCCAGCTATAATAAATGTGGCCTCAGGATATGCGGTTTCCAGTTTGCTCAAGGTCCAGTGTAGTTCCTTGAGAGCTGTCGTGGTATCAGCTTGAGGGGGAATATACACAGCTGTGACGATAACCGAAGAAAATTCTCTACGGAGATAATGCGGTCGGCATTTGATTTAGGTATTCTAGGCCGGGTGAATAAAAGGACTTGAGTTCCTGTACGTTACAACAATCACACCATGAGTAGTTAATCATGAAACATACACCTCCGCCTATCTGCACGATGTATTGAGAACGCAGCTGGCTGTATGGACGGGGACAGTATATCCGGAAAGAGCCATGATTCCGTGAAACAGAATATGTTACAGTCCCTGATGTCTCTCTGGAAGGAGACCCTCGCCCTGAGCTCGTCTACTTTATTATCCAGGGACTGAATACTAGCGAGTAATATACTTGGAAGCGGTGGATGGTGTGTACGCCTCCTGAGTCGAGCTAATAGTCCACTCCGAATACCTCTTCTCCGCTGGCAGTGTCTTGGAGCAGCCTCTAGGATAAGTTCAATCTCTTTGAAAGGTGCGAACAAAGGATCCAATTCAGGAAAGTTGTATTCCTGGTTGAAATGCTGGTGAGTTACCGCCTCTCTGATATCCAAAAGTTATTTCTGGCTGTATGTAATAATGCAAAGAACGTTCTGGGCTAATAATGTGAGAAATAACATTTGAAAAATACTGCTAAGTTGCTTAGGAGCATCTTCACCTCAAAACAAGACATGGTATCAAGAACAAGATAAAACTAGCTGAAATGAGCCACCTACAATTCCCCACATGGCAGCTTCTTATTATTGTTGCTAGCTATCTGGTCCGATCCTATATGTAGCCCATCACTCATCACAGCATGACCTATCAAAACTCAGCTGAGTTAGCCACAAACTGATTCCTGACTTTATTTGAATATACACTTCTGGTTCTGTAGAAATGTTGATACAGTACCTGTGTATGTGACTCGTCTCCCCTCCCCTTTCCTCTCCTCAGTAACGGGACAGGTACTGCGCTGTGATGCCATCGTGGACATCATCAGTGAGATCCAGATAGTGTCCACCACCAGAGAGCTGCACCTGGAGGACTCACCACTGGAACTGAAGATCCACGCACTGGACTCTGAGGGTGAGGAGTGTTCAAGGATACAGTGTTACTTATGTGTTACTGGACAGTTTGTGTCATTGGTTCTCTTTTGGTCAACAAAGACCTGTCATCATAACACCTACCTATGTAGTAACACTGTAATTACTCTAGTAACATTGAATCACCATTGTATCATAAAGTCCTGATATTCCACTTTTTTTTAACAGTATAATTACTCAATTGCTATGTAACAACATGTTAATACAATGTTACTAGAGTAATGACAGTGTTCCTACAGAGATATAAGAACAACTGAAAAGTGCTACCCGCTTCAGTATAATGCGTGGAGAGATCCACATTGTTGTGTGCACTAGCCGGCTTAACGACTTTTCCAGTAGTGATGATTGTGATGTCCTGAGGCAGGCCTTCCCTGTCCTGAGGCAGGCCTTCCCTGTCCTGAGGCAGCAGTTAAATGTCCCTGTTTGTTCTGTCTCACTGGTTTCATTTTGGCCAGGCACAGACACTATTTTAAATGAGCTGGCGCCACAACCTGATTCTGTTTGATGACGGCCCCTAAGGCGCATTGCATTTTGGTGTTTGTTTTGGCCTTCATGTGTACTACTCTCAGATCTGTCAAATGGAATAGCTAAAATATCGTGTTGAGAGGATTATTAGTTTTGTTTGGGCTTATGTGACTGCAACCTTTAGGGACTTGTCAAACTAGTGTGCTGTATTTGCAGTCTTGTCCACAGGGTTTTCTCCTTTTATATGGGTTGAAAATGGCACTGATAAGCGCCTAAATTGGAAAGCAATTTCGATCTTGTCTCATCTCTGCCTCCGGACCCGTTGGGGATTTGCAAAGGTCAAGTCATGCGTCCTGCGAAACGTGACCTGCCAAACCTTGTCCAGCTTCTTCACCCGCAAGCTTAACCCGGAAGCCAGCCGCACCAATGTGACGGAGGAAACACCGTTCACCTGACTACCGAGGTCAGCCTGCAGGCGCCCGACCCTCCACATGGAGTCGCTAGAGCGCGATGAGTAAAGCCCCCCCGGCCAAACCCTCCCCTAACCCGGACTACGCTGGGCCAATTGTGCGCTGCCCTATGGGACTCCCGATCACGGCCGGTTGTGATACAGCCCGGGATCGTACCCGGGTCTGTAGTGATGCCTCTAGCACTGCGATGCAGTGCCTTAGACCGCTGCGCCACTCGGTAGGCCCCCATATAGGCCAATTCTTACAAGTATAAATGGTTAAGTCCTTTCAACACTTCACATCAAATTCACAAGACAATGTTTTGCATGTCACATGTAATATATATTTTTACGTTGAAATTAAATTGCCCCATCTACAATTTTATGTACATTAAATCAAATCCCAAGCAATGGGAGCATGTGTTTAGCCATGTCTCTAACCCCCAAATTGTTGATTTTGCAGGAAACACCTTCAGTACTCTAGCGAGCTTGGTGTTTGACTGGACCATAGTGAAAGATGCAGACATGGATGGATTCCCTGACTCCTACAATTCATTACGGTGAGTTCCTCCACGTTGCCATGCACTCAACCCTGGAGAAAAGAGCCTGCCTGTTGGAGTGAACGTAAAAGTAGATGGTCAACAACATAATTATAACAACAACTGGGTTAAGGATGGCAGTTCAATACAAATTCAATCTAACCTGTGATTTATCAGGTTATTTGAATACATTTGTTTATTATTTGCCTTGTGCCAGAATACCTTTTAAGGTACAGTATATGATGGACCTCAGATTATCTTATCACAAGTTGAATATATTACTTACGTCAATTGCAAGATGTCAGTTTGTCACTGTCAATAATAGGCTTGTTATGCATTTTCCGTCCCTCAAGGGTTCTTAAATTCTCTGAGTCTACGTACACCCCCTCTGGTTACATCTCTGAGATGGAGAGAGTGGGGAAACAGGGAGATATCATCTTGGTGTCAGGACTGAAAACGGGCCACGCTAAACTCAAGGCGAAAATACAAGAATCTCTGTATAAGGTATTCCGTTCATTTCATTTCCTGAATTTCTTACCTTGTTTTTGAAGTAGTCTGTAGATGGATTATCATACTATATAATTAAGAATCAAATACTGGCTCAAGGACCGCAATCAGATGTATTTTTAGGAGCGAGGGAAGGGAACATCAGAGGAGTAGAAGAACTCTAGCTCAAATTAAAATAGTTAAAATAGTTTCCTTCTATCATCTCAGCTCGTGGCAGACAGCAGCCCTCAAGGGGTATAGACAGCTATAAATAACAGGCTGACTTGCGTTACAGTGATGTCTCCTCTCCAGCCTTATCTGTGATGTCACAGCTAGTAAAGTTAGTCTAGCCATCTGGACCGTCGTCAGGCGATGACCTGTTTGCCATGAGGTCACCTGTCTGAAATGAAAAAACCTCCAGGGACATAAAATGGGCCTAATATTAGTTAGAGATTACAATACCACTGTGGGATGTAGTAGAACAGTCAATTATAGTTAGCCTAGCTGTTATTAGTGTTGGGCCAGTAACTGAAAAGTTGCTGGTTCGAATGCCCGAGCCGACTAGGTGAAAAATCTGTTGACGTGCCCTTGAGCAAGGCACTTAACCCTAATTACTACTGTAAGTTGCTACGGATAAGTGTCTGCTAAATGACTGAAATGTAAATATAATGATGCAAAATATGATTGCAAAGTTGACTAAATGAAATTGCATTTGTCACATGCTTCGTAGAAAACAGGTGAAGAGTAACAGTGAAATGCTTACTTACGGGTCAATTTCCAACGATGCAGAGTTAAAGATGAGATAACATAGAAATAGTGACACAAGGAAAAATACACAGTGAATAACGAATAAAAATAACGAGTAAAAATAACATGGCTATATACAGGGAGTAGAAAATAACGTGGCTATATACAGGGAGTAGAAAATAACGTGGCTATATACAGGGAGTAGAAAATAGCATGGCTATATACAGGGAGTAGAAAATAACGTGGCTATATACAGGCAGTAGAAAATAACGTGGCTATATACAGGGAGTAGAAAATAACGTGGCTATATACAGGGAGTATAAAATAACATAGTTATATAGAGGGAGTAGAAAATAACATGGTTATATACAGGGAGTAGAAAATAACGTGGCTATATACAGGGAGTAGAAAATAACATGGCTATATACAGGGAGTAGAAAATAACATGGTTATATACAGGGAGTAGAAAATAACGTGGCTATATACAGGGAGTAGAAAATAACGTGGCTATATACAGGGAGTAGAAAATAACATGGCTATATACAGGGAGTAGAAAATAACGTGGCTATATACAGGGAGTAGAAAATAACATGGCAATATACAGGGAGTAGAAAATAACGTGGCTATATACAGGGAGTAGAAAATAACATGGTTATATAGAGGGAGTAGAAAATAACATGGTTATATACAGGGAGTAGAAAATAACGTGGCTATATACAGGGAGTAGAAAATAACATGGTTATATAGAAGTAGAAAATATGGTATATAGAGGATAGAAAATAACATGGTTATATAGAGGGAGTAGAAAATAACATGGTTATATAGAGGGAGTAGAAAATAACGTGGCTATATACAGGGAGTAGAAAATAACGTGGCTATATACAGGGAGTAGAAAATAATGTGGTTATATACAGGGAGTAGAAAATAACATGGTTATATAGAGGGAGTAGAAAATAACATGGTTATATAGAGGGAGTAGAAAATAACATGGCTATATACAGTGAGGGAAAAAAGTATTTGATCCCCTGCTGATTTTGTACGTTTGCCCACTGACAAAGAAATGATCAGTCTATAATTTTAATGGTAGGTTTATTTGAACCGTGAGAGACAGAATAACAACAAAAAAATCCAGAAAAAAGCATGTAAAAAATGTTATAAATTGATTTGCATTTTAATGAGGGAAATAAGTACAGTGGGGAAAAAAAGTATTTAGTCAGCCACCAATTGTGCAAGTTCTCCCACTTAAAAAGATGAGAGAGGCCTGTAATTTTCATCATAGGTACACGTCAACTATGACAGACAAAATGAGAAGAAAAAAATCCAGAAAATCATATTGTAGGATTTTTAATGAATTTATTTGCAAATTATGGTGGAAAATAAGTATTTGGTCACCTACAAACAAGCAAGATTTCTGGCTCTCACAGACCTGTAACTTCTTCTTTAAGAGGCTCCTCTGTCCTCCACTCGTTACCTGTATTAATGGCACCTGTTTTGAACTTGTTATCAGTATAAAAGACACCTGTCCACAACCTCAAACAGTCACACTCCAAACTCCACTATGGCCAACACCAAAGAGCTGTCAAAGGACACCAGAAACAAAATTGTAGACCTGCACCAGGCTGGGAAGACTGAATCTGCAATAGGTAAGCAGCTTGGTTTGAAGAAATCAACTGTGGGAGCAATTATTAGGAAATGGAAGACATACAAGACCACTGATAATCTCCCTCGATCTGGGGCTCCACGCAAGATCTCACCCCGTGGGGTCAAAATGATCCCAAGAACGGTGAGCAAAAATCCCAGAACCACACGGGGAGACCTAGTGAATGACCTGCAGAGAGCTGGGACCAAAGTAACAAAGCCTACCATCAGTAACACACTACGCCGCCAGGGACTCAAATCCTGCAGTGCCAGACGTGTCCCCTGCTTAAGCCAGTACATGTCCAGGCCCGTCTGAAGTTTGCTAGAGTGCATTTGGATGATCCAGAAGAGGATTGGGAGAATGTCATATGGTCAGATGAAACCAAAATATAACTTTTTGGTAAAAACTCAACTCGTCGTGTTTGGAGGACAAAGAATGCTGAGTTGCATCCAAAGAACACCATACCTACTGTGAAGCATGGGGGTGGAAACATCATGCTTTGGGGCTGTTTTTCTGCAAAGGGATCAGGACGACTGATCCGTGTAAAGGAAAGAATGAATGGGGCCATGTATCGTGAGATTTTGAGTGAAAACCTCCTTCCATCAGCAAGGGCATTGAAGATGAAACGTGGCTGGGTCTTTCAGCATGACAATGATCCCAAACACACCGCCCGGGCAACGAAGGAATGGCTTCGTAAGAAGCATTTCAAGGTCCTGGAGTGGCCTAGCCAGTCTTCAGATCTCAACCCCATAGAAAATCTTTGGAGGGAGTTGAAAGTCTGTGTTGCCCAGCGACAGCCCCAAAACATCACTGCTCTAGAGGAGATCTGCAGGGAGGAATGGGCCAAAATACCAGCAACAGTGTGTGAAAACCTTGTGAAGACTTACAGAAAACGTTTGACCTGTGTCATTGCCAACAAAGGGTATATAACAAAGTATTGAGAAACTTTTGTTATTGACCAAATACTTATTTTCCATCATAATTTGCAAATAAATTCATTAAAAATCCTACAATGTGATTTTCTTTTCTCATTTTGTCTGTCATAGTTGACGTGTACCTATGATGAAAATTACAGGCCTCTCTCATCTTTTTAAGTGGGAGAACTTGCACAATTGGTGGCTGACTAAATACTTTTTTCCCCACTGTATTTGACCCCCTCTCAATCAGAAAAGATTTCTGGCTCCCAGGTGTCTTTTATACAGGTAACGAGCTGAGATTAGGAGCACACTCTTAAAGGGAGTGCTCCTAATCTCAGTTTGTTACCTGTATAAAAGACACCTGTCCACAGAAGCAATCAATCAGATTCCAAACTCTCCACCATGGCCAAGACCAAAGAGCTATCCAAGGATGTCAGGGACAAGATTGTAGACCTACACAAGGCTGGAATGGGCTACAAGACCATCGCCAAGCAGCTTGGTGAGAAGGTGACAACAGTTGGTGCGATTATTCTCAAATGGAAGAAACACAAAAGAACTGTCAATCTCCCTCGGCCTGGGGCTCCATGCAAGAGCTCACCTCGTGGAGTTGCAAAGATCATGAGAATGGTGAGGAATCAGCCCAGAACTACACGGGAGGATCTTGTCAATGATCTCAAGGCAGCTGGGACCATAGTCACCAAGAAAACAATTGGTAACACACTATGCCGTGAAGGACTGAAATCCTGCAGCGCCCGCAAGGTCCCTCTGCTCAAGAAAGCACACATACATGCCCGTCTGAAGTTTGCCAATGAACATCTGATTGATTCAGAGGAGAACTGGGTGAAAGTGTTGTGGTCAGATGAGACCAAAATGGAGCTCTTTGGCATCAACTCAACTCGCCGTGTTTGGAGGAGGAGGAATGCTGCCTATGACCCGAAGAACACCATCCCCACCGTCAAACAGGGGTGTTTTTCTGCTAAGGGGACAGGACAACTTCACCGCATCAAAGGGATGATGGACGGGGCCATGTATCGTCAAATCTTGGGTGAGAACCTCCTTCCCTCAGCCAGGGCATTGAAAATGGGTCGTGGATGGGTATTCCAGCATGACAATGACCCAAAACACACGGCCAAGGCAACAAAGGAGTGGCTCAAGAAGAAGCACATTAAGGTCCTGGAGTGGTCTCCAGACCTTAATCCCATAGAGAATCTGTGGAGGGAGCTGAAGGTTAGAGTTGCCAAACGTCAGCCTTGAAACCTTAATGACTTGGAGAAGATCTGCAAAGAGGAGTGGGACAAATTCCCTCCTGAGATGTGTGCAAACCTGGTGGCCAACTACAAGAAACGTCTGACCTCTGTGATTGCCAACAAGGGTTTTGCCACCAAGTACTAAGTCATGTTTTGCAGAGGGGTCAAATACTTATTTCCCTCATTAAAATGCAAATCTTTTTATAACATTTTTGACATGCGTTTTTCTGGATTTTTTTGTTTCTTATTCTGTCTCTCACTGTTCAAATAAACCTACCATTAAAATTATAGACTGATAATTTCTTTGTCTATGAAAATAATGTGGCTATATACAAGGAGTAGAAAATAACATGGATATATACAGGGAGTAGAAAGTAACGTGGATATATACAGGGAGTAGAAAGTAACGTGACTATATACAGGGAGTAGAAAGTAACGTGGCTATATACAGGGAGTAGAAAGTAACGTGGCTATATACAGGGAGTAGAAAATAACGTGGCTATTTACAGGGAGTAGAAAGTAACGTGGCTATATACAGGGAGTAGAAAGTAACGTGGCTATATACAGGGAGTAGAAAATAACGTGGCTATATACAGGGAGTAGAAAGTAACGTGGCTATATACAGGGAGTAGAAAGTAACGTGGCTATATACAGGGAGTAGAAAGTAACGTGGCTATATACAGGGAGTAGAAAGTAACGTGGCTATATACAGGGAGTAGAAAGTAACGTGGCTATATACAGGGAGTAGAAAATAACGTGGCTATATACAGGGAGTAGAAAATAACATGGCTATATACTGTACCAAGTCGATGTGCAGGGGTACGAGGTAGCTATGTACTATACATATAGGTAGTGGTAAAGTGACTAGGCAACAGGATAGATAAGACAGTAGCAGTTATGTGTGGGTGTATGCAGTGTGTTTGTTGGGGTGTCAGTGTAAGTATATGTGGGTAGAGTCCACGGTCAATGCAGGTAGTCCGGGTGGCCATTTGATTAGCTATTTAGCAGTCTTGTTTAGTAGTCTGATGGCTTGGGGGTAGAAGCTGTTCAGGGTCCTGTTGGTTCCAGACTTGGTGCATTGGCACCGCTTGCTGTGCAGTAGCAGAGCGAACAGTCTGTGGCTTTTTTTGGCCTTCCGCTGACACTGCCTGAGCAATCGGGGGAGAAGGGCCTTGGTCAGGGAGGTGACCAACAACCCGATAGTCACTCTGACAGAGCTCCTGAGTTCCTCTGTGGAGATGGGAGAACCTTCCAGAAGGACAACCATCTCTGCAGCCCTCCACCAATCAGGCCTTTATGGTAGAGTGGCCATACGGAAGCCACTCCTCAGTAAAAGGCACATGACAGCCCGCTTGGCACCTAAAGGACTCAGACCATGAGAAATGATTATCTGGTCTGATGAAATCAAGATTGAAGTCTTTGGCCTGAATGCCAAGCGTCACGTCTGGAGGAAACCTGGCACCATCCCTACGGTGAAGTATGGTGGTGGCAGCATCATGCTGTGGGGATGTTTTTCAGCGGCAGGGACTGGGAGACTAGTCAGGATCGAGGGAAAGGTGAACGGAGCCAAGTACAGAGAGATCCTTGATGAAAACCTGCTGCAGAGCACTCAGGACCTCAGACTGGGGCAAAGGTTAACCTTCCAACACGACAACGACCCTAAGTACACAGCCGAGACAACGCAGGAGTGGATTCAGGACAAGTCTCTGTATGTCCTTGAGTGGCCCAGACAGAGCCCGGACTTGAACATCTCTGGAGAGACCTGAAAATAGTTGTGCAGCGACGCTCTCCATCCAACCGACAGAGCTTGAGAGGATCTGCAGAGAAGAATGAGAGAAACTCCCCAAATACAGGTGTGCCAAGTTTGTAGTGTCATACCCAAGAAGACTCTAGGCTGTAATCGGTGCCAAAGGTCCTTCAACAATGTAAAGGGTCTGAATACTTATGTAAATGTGATATTTCATTATTTTTTTAGAAGGACGTTTTTAAAAACCTGTTTTTGCTTTGTCAAATGGGGTATTGTGTGTAGATTGATAAGAAGAGATAAAAAAAAAAAAGGCTGTAAAGTAACAAAATGTGGGTAAAGGGGTCTGAATACTTTCCGCATGCACTGTATAGATAGAGATATCTATCTCGTTTATCGCCCATAAATTAGATTTTTAAGCCATATCGCCCAGCCTTAGGACTATGGTTGTCTGCTTGAAACATGTAGGTAATACAGACTGGGTCAGGGAGAGGTTGAAAATGTCAGTGAAGACACTTGCCAGATGGTCAGCGCATGCTCTGAATACGCATCCTGGTAATCCAGCTGGCCCTGTGGCCTTGTGAATGTTAACCTGTTTAAAGCTTGTACTCACACCGGCTTTCTTATAAGTGTCTGGGGTAGTGTCCCGCTCCTTGAAAGTGGCAGCTCTAGCCTTTAGCCCAGTGCGGATGTTGCCTGTAATCCATGGCTTCTGGTTGGGATATGTATGTACAGTCACTGTGGGGACATCGTCGTCGATGCACTTATTAATGAAGCCGGTGACTGATTTTGTAAACTCCTTAATGCCATCGGATGAATCCCAGAACATATTCCAGTCTGTGCAAGCAAAACAGTCCTGTATCTTAGCATCCGCTTAATTGGACCACTTCCGAATTGAGCGTGTCACTGGTTCTTCCTGTTTGAGTTTTTGCTTGTAAGCAAGAATCAGGAAGATGGAGTTTGGTCAGATTTGCCAAATGGAGGGCGAGGGAGAGCTTTGTATGCATCTCTGTGTGGAGTAAATGTGTTTGTACGCCGTGCCTTAACTATGGTATCTACCCTTCACACAGGATGTGGGTGCAGCAGAGGTGAAACTGCTGATTCTGGACAACATCCTGCTGAGCCCTGCACGTGATGTCTACCTGCTGGTGGGCACATCCATCCAATACAAGGTCCAGAAGATCAGACAGGGAAAGATCACAGGTGGGTCTGGACTTACACTATACAGTATATCATTCTATGCAATTACAAATCCAATGATGTAACGACAATAGTTGACACAAAAAAGTGGGTCTAGAAAAGTATTGAATTGTGTCATTGGATACAGCATTGTAGTATCAAGAATGATTAGATGGTATTCGTATCACAGTTCAGGGTGTATACTGTCCATCCCATCTATGTACGAAATAGTTAATGAAGACAAATCATGAAGATCTAACCCAGGGTAATGTTGTGTTCCAGAGTTATCCATGCCCTGTGATCAATATGAGCTGCACGTCCAGAACAGTGTGGCTGGTGCTGATGGAAACACTGACCTGGCTGTGGCTAGTCTGGATCAGAGCACCTCCACTGTCAACGCCCTGCAGCTGGGACACGTCAACGTGGTGCTGGATCACAAGAGTATCCTTTTAAGACAACATACACTTCATATGATCTTGATTAGTTTAGGTCTGAGACTACTCTACAGTGTTATAACATTAGTTGGTAGTTAGCAGCAACTAAAACAAATATATTTTTTTAATTGGGTAGTGCATCAACAGTTTTCCTCTTGTCATTGCAGACCTTGGAGAGCTATTTATAAGAAATATTCAAAGAAATGTTCAGATCAACTAGCCCATGTCAGCTAATGTTATTTAGCTAGGGTTTTTAGCCCATTGATTTTGTTGTAATGTTTGAGTCACTCAGATGTCACATGAACACACAAGACATGGCTAAATGTGTCAAAAATGCAAGAAATGAGCTTTAAAACTTCTACATTTTCTCTCCACCCCATGGCAAAATTTGTATAATTGCAGGAAATTAGCTTTTTAAATAGCAAAAAATAAATGTGCGCTGGATGTTCCCCAATGATGGAAGGGGGACCCGTCTGAAAAAGTTTGGGAACCACTGGTTTATGTTAATGTAATGACATGCAATGGTGTGTACCATGAATGGTGTGTATGTAGTTATTAATGATAAATTGAGTGTTCCGTTCTCTCTCATATCATTCTCAGTGGATTGCAGAGACAGGCAGTAATATAACAGGACTTGACAGTCTGGGGGGGAACATGTCTAGCTAAAGCTCACTACTTAAGACTAATCCCAGCAGGTTGTATTGTGCATTTGACAAACACAAGATTTAAACTGTGTTTAAAATGGTCCCTGTATGCCTCTTTTTGTATACCAAACTTTATTATCCTTAACAATTGCTCAGGCCTTCGCATGCAAGGGGTGTCTCGCATGCCCAACGGGACTCTGTATGTTGTGGAACCGGGATACTTGGGTATGTTTGCATGTGTTTTGTTCATCCTTGTGCATTAGTGAAGCATTTAAAGTAAACCATTGTCAGTTTTTGAGTAATTTCTGAACTACATATCCTGTTTCAGTTCAAATTATAACTTATTTTGCTTTTCTCTTTTACTACCAGGATTTAAGATGAATCCTGTAGAGAGCTGGGTTCTAGTAACAGGACGAGTGTATGATATCCTTATCGAAGTGTTTGACAAGTCAAGCAATAGGATTTACTTATCTGATGTAAGTAAGCTCAGCCTAAGTTGTCTTAATTCTACACACCATTGTTTGTTATATTTGTCAAAACACTGTCGCTCTCCCTAGTCTTCTCCCTCTTATAAAATGGAAACTAGATTTCTTAGCAAAATAGTTTGGCATATCCCTTTTGATGTTTAATCAACTGCAGACTGAAATACAGCTGGAAGACATTCAAATACTGGAAAGGAAGATTTTGAAGATATTTTATGGAGTTTCTATCTTATCATCTTAGCCAGATTGTGTGCACTGTCCTCTCTTTAATGGTTATGTTTTTTCCACACTTTAAAGGTCCAGTGCAGCTGTTTTTATCTCAATATCAAATCATTTCTGGGTAACAATTAGATACCATACTGTGATTATTTTCAATTAAAATAGTCAAAAATATACAAAAAATAGCTTCATAGCAATGAGCAATTTCTCAAGCAAGAATTTTGCTAGGACTGTCTGGGAGTGGTCTGAGTTTGAATGACCTTTTATTGGCAGAGCGCTTTCTTATTGGTCTATTAACAAATTTACTGCCTGGTGATGTTCCCAGACAGGCCAAAACTCCACAAATTCAGGCGCTCTTTTCAAACAGCTCTTACACTAAAAGGGCGTTATCATAATTTTCACAGTATTATTCCAACTTAATAGTGTGGAAATATATATAAATCGTAGGAAAATTACGTTTTTAGACTGCACTGGGCCTTTAAAACAGTTATTCACGGTCTCATTCCCCTCTGTATTTTTAAGTGCTACTATCTTGATTGTTTGTGCTTGCAGAACATTCGAATCGAAGCTGTGTTCCCAGATGAGTACTTTGAGATTCTAGAGTCCTCCCTGAATGGGTCTTACCACCGTGTCAAGGCTTTGAACAACGGGCTAACACTAATTGATGCTACACTCAAATCTGTAGTGGATCAAGTGAGTTTTGTAGTAACCTTGAATTAGTTTCTTTGCAGAATTTTGAGTAGGCGTTAGCATAAAGTATTAAAGTAAGATATCTTATAGAAGTGTGAGAGATCATGATCATTAGTTAGAAATAGCCTGTCTATTTTTTAACAAGGTTGTTTTTGTGTTCTAGGATGGAGGAGTCCATGAGCTGGCAAACCCAGTCCACAATGAACAGGATGTAGAAATATACGATCCCATTGTCCTCAGTCCCAGTATCCTCACATTTCCATGGCAGCCTAAGGTTGGAGCCTACCAGTACACAATACAGGTATTTGTCCCTGTTTAATACAACATATGTTCACTGTTCTTTCTGTTGGAACCCATGCTGAAGAATCTCTTAACATCAGCCACAATGAATTACACTTCACTTGCATCAAGTTCTTTGTTTGTGTATCATTTATATTTATACATTTATTTTGTGAATCTTCTTTCATTACTTCTTATAACTATCTTCTAATTTGTATAAGGCCAGACTGGCTCAGAATGACAGATACAAGTTAGTGTCTCTCGATTTTGGTGAATTGCAGATGCTCTGTGTCAATATTGCATTATGTCCCAGGCAGCTGGAGGCAGTGGCAATTTCAGCTGGTCCTCCTCTAACCTAGCCGTTGCCACGGTGACCGTGAAAGGAGTGATGACGACCATCAGTGAGATTGGCGTCAGTGTGGTATACGCCCATGATGTACGCAACCCAATGCACTATGGAACGATGAAGGTGAGACCGTATAGCCCTCCCCTAACTCATTTTACAGGATGTGAAGGATTAATGGTCAATGCACTGAATAGCATAATTACAGTTGAAGTCAGAAGTTTACATACACTTAGGATGGAGTCATTAAAACTTGTTTTTCAACCACTCCCTTTTTAACAAACTATAGTTTTGGCAAGTCGGTTAGGACATCTACTTTGTGCATGACACAAGTAATTTTTCCAACAATTGTTTACAGACAGATTATTTCACTTATTACACAATTCCAGTGGGTCAGAAGTTTACATAAACTAAGTTGACTGCCTTTAAACAGCTTGGAAAATTCCAGAAAATGATGTCATGGCTTTAGAAGCTTTTGATAGGCTAATTGACATCATTTGAGTCAATTGGAGGTGTACCTGTGGATGTATTTCAAGGCCTACCTTCAAACTCAGTGCCTCTTTGCTTGACATCATGGGAAAATCTAAAGAAATCAGCCAAGACCTCAGAAAAAATATTGTAGACCTCCACAAGTCTGGTTCATCCTTGGGAGCAATTTCCAAACGCCTGAAGGTACCACGTTCACCTGTACAAACAATAGTACGCAAGTATAAACACCATGGGATCACGCAGCTGTCATACTGCTCAGGAAGGAGACGCATTCTGTCTCCTAGAGAGATTAACGTACTTTGGTGCGAAAAGTGCAAATCAATCCCAGAACAACAGCAAAGGACATTGTGAAGATGCTGGAGGAAACAGGTATAAAAGTATCTATATCCACAGTAAAACGAGTCCTATATCGACATAACCTGAAAGGCCGCTCAGCAAGGAAGAAGCCACTGCTCCAAAACCGCCATAAAAAAGCCAGACTATGGTTTGCAACTGCACATGGGGACAAAGATTGTACTTTTTGGAGAAATGTCCTCTGGTCTGATGAAACAAAAATAGAACTGTTTGGCCATAATGACCATCGTTATGTTTGGAGGAAAAAGGGGGTTGCTTGCAAGCTGAAGAACACCATCCCAACCGTGACGCACAGGGGTGGCAGCATCATGCTGTGGGGGTGCTTTGCTGCAGGAGGGACTGGTGCACTTCACAAAATAGATGGCATCATGAGGAAGGAAAATGATATGGATATATTGAAGCAACATCTCAAGACATCAGTCAGGAAGTTAAAGCTTGGTCGCAAATGGGTCTTCCAAATGGACAATGACCCCAAGCATACTTCCAAAGTTGTGGCAAAATGGCTTAAGGACAACAAAGTCAAGGAATTGGAGTGGCCATCACAAAGCCCTGACCTCAGTCCTATAGAAAATTTGTGGGCAGAACTGAAAAAGCGTGTGTGAGCAAGGAGGCCTACAAACCTGACTCAGTTACACCAGCTCTGTCAGGAGGAATGGGCCAAAATTCACCCAACTTATTGTGGGAAGCTTGTGGAAGGCTACCCGAAACGTTTTACATTTACATTTTATTTTAGTCATTTAGCAGACGCTCTTAACCAGAGCGACTTACAGGAGCAATTAGGGTTAAGTGCCTTGCTCAAGGGCACATTTACGTCATTTAGCAGACGCTCTTATCCAGAGCGACTCACAAATTGGTGCATTTACCCTATAGCCAGTGGGATAACCACTTTACAATTTTTTTTGGGGGGGTAGAAGGATTACTTTATCCTATCCCAGGTATTCCTTAAAGAGGTGGGGTTTCAAATGTCTCCGGAAGGTGGTGAGTGACTCCGCTGTCCTGGCGTCGTGAGGGAGCTTGTTCCACCATTGGGGTGCCAGAGCAGCGAACAGTTTTGACTGGGCTGAGCGGGAACTATGCTTCCGCAGAGGAAGGGGAGCCAGCAGGCCAGAGGTAGATGAACGCAATGCCCTCGTTTGGGTGTAGGGACTGATCAGAGCCCGAAGGTACAGAGGTGCCGTTCCCCTCGCTGCTCCATAGGCAAGCACCATGGTCTTGTAACGGATGCGAGCTTCAACTGGAAGCCAGTGGAGTGTGCGGAGGAGGGGGGTGACGTGAGAGAACTTGGGAAGATTGAACACCAGACGGGCTGCGGCATTCTGGATGAGTTGTAGGGGTTTAATGGCACAGGCAGGGAGGCCAGCCAACAGCGAGTTGCAGTAATCCAGACGGGAGATGACAAGTGCCTGGATTAGGACCTGTGCCGCTTCCTGTGTAAGGCAGGGTCGTACTCTCCGAATGTTGTAGAGCATGAACCTGCAGGAGCGGGTCACCGCCTTGATGTTAGCGGAGAACGACAGGGTGTTGTCCAGGGTCACGCCAAGGCTCTTCGCACTCTGGGAGAAGGACACAACGGAGTTGTCAACCGTGATGGCGAGATCATGGAACGGGCAGTCCTTCCCCGGGGAGGAAGAGCAGCTCCGTCTTGCCAGGGTTCAGCTTGAGGTGGTGATCCGTCATCCATACTGATATGTCTGCCAGACATGCAGAGATGCGATTCGCCACCTGGTTATCAGAAGGGGGAAAGGAGAAGATTAGTTGTGTATCGTCAGCGTAGCAATGATAGGAGAGGCCATGTGAGGATATGACAGAGCCAAGTGACTTGGTGTATAGGGAGAAAAGGAGAGGGCCTAGAACTGAGCCCTGGGGGACACCAGTGGTGAGAGCACGTGGTGCGGAGACAGCTTCTCGCCACGCCACTTGGTAGGAGCGACCGGTCAGGTAGGACGCAATCCAGGAGTGAGCCGCGCCGGAGATGCCCAGCTCGGAGAGGGTGGAGAGGAGGATCTGATGGTTCACAGTATCAAAGGCAGCAGACAGGTCTAGAAGGACAAGAGCAGAGGAGAGAGAGTTAGCTTTAGCAGTGCGGAGAGCCTCCGTGACACAGAGAAGAGCAGTCTCAGTTGAATGACCAGTCCTGAAACCTGACTGGTTTGGATCAAGAAGGTCATTCTGAGAGAGATAGCAAGAGAGTTGGCTAAAGACGGCACGCTCAATAGTTTTGGAAAGAAAAGAAAGAAGGGATACTGGTCTGTAGTTGTTGACATCAGTGGGATCGAGTGTTGGTTTTTTGAGAAGGGGGAGCAACTCTCGCTCTCTTGAAGACGGAAGGGACATGGCCAGCGGTCAAGGATGAGTTGATCAGCGAGGTGAGGTAGGGGAGAAGGTCACCGGAGATGGTCTGGAGAAGAGAGGAGGGGATGGGGTCAAGCGGGCAGGTTGTTGGGCGGCCTGCAGTCACAAGTCGCAGGATTTTATCTGGAGAGAGAGGGGAGAAAGAAGTCAAAGCATAGGGTAGGGCAGTGTGAGTAGGACCAGCAGTGTCATTAGACTTAACAAACGAGGATCGGATGTCGTCAACCTTCTTTTCAAAGTGGTTGACGAAGTCATCCACAGAGAGGGGGGAGGATTCAGGAGGGAGGAAAATGTGGCAAAGAGCTTCCTAGGGTTAGAGGCAGATGCTTGGAATTTAGAGTGGTAGAAAGTGGCCTTAGCAGCAGAAACAGATGAAGAAAATGTAGAGAGGAGGGAGGAAAAGATGCCAGGTCGGCAGGGAGTTTAGTTTTCTTCCATTTCCGCTCTGTTCTGTGAGCTCGCAATGAGTCATCAAGCCACGGAGCTGGAGGGGAGGACCGAGCCGGCCGGGAGGATAGGGGACACAGAGAGTCAAAGGATGCAGAAAGGGAGGAGAGGAGGGTTGAGGAGGCAGAATCAGGAGATTGGAGGGAGAAGGATTGAGCAGAGGGAAGAGATGATAGGATGGAAGAGGAGAGAGTAGCGGGAGAGAGAGAGCGAAGGTTGCGGCGGCGCATTACCATCTGTGTAGGGGCAGAGTGAGTAGTGTTGGAGGAGAGCGAGAGAGAAAAGGAAACAAAGTAGTGGTCGGAGACATGGAGGGGAGTTGCAGTGAGATTAGTAGAAGAGCAGCATCTAGTAAAGATGAGGTCAAGCGTATTGCCTGCCTTGTGAGTAGGGGGGACGGTGAGAGGGTGAGGTCAAAAGAGGAGAGGAGTGGAAAGAAGGAGGCAGAGAGAAATGAGTCAAATGTGGACATAGGGAGGTTGAAATCCCCCAAAACTGTGAGGGGTGAGCCATCCTCAGGAAAGGAACTTATCAAGGCGTCAAGCTCATTGATGAACTCTCCAAGGGAACCTGGAGGGTGATAGATGACAAGGATATTAAGCTTAAATGGGCTAGTGACTGTGACAGCATGGAATTCAAATGAGGAGATAGACAGGTGGGTTAGGGGAAAAATTGAGAATGTCCACTTGGGAGAGATGAGGATTCCTGTGCCACCACCCCTCTGACCAGATACTCTCGGGGTATGCGAGAACACATGGTCAGACAAGGAGAGAGCAGTAGGAGTAGCAGTGTTTTCAGTGGTAATCCATGTTTCCGTCAGCGCCAGGAAGTCGAGGGACTGGAGGTTAGCATAGGCGGGGATGAAGTCAGCTTTGTTGGCAGCAGAACGGCAGTTCCAGAGGCTGCCTGAGACCTGGAACTCCAGGTGTGGGGTGCGTGCAGGGACCACCAGGTTAGAGAGGCAGCAGCCACGCGGTGTGAGGCGTTTGTGTAGCCTGTGCAGAGAGGCGAGAACAGGGATAGGCAGAGGCATAGTTGACAGGCTGTAGCAAATGGCTACAATAATGCAGAGGAGATCGGAATGAAATGAACTAAACATCTGGTAGAGGAGAGAGCAGGGCCTCCCTCACCAAAACTTCCACCTCAGAAACTATAATTGTTTCACTGAACCACCCGAACAAAAACTCTCCCAACTTCCACCTTTAGAAATCAGAATTGTTGTGAACCACAGCGGTCCAATGTTTAAAGGAATAGACTCAACCCACTTTATTCAGCTAGCTAACTATGACACCATAGCTAACTAGCATGCTAGCATCCAATAACACACAGTTTAGCACCAACACTTGGTCACAACAAACCACCAATAGTGTGTTAACACACTAAGCAGATAATTTGTGTCCGTGTCTAGTTCCTTTCATAACGCAGCAATAATTAAACGATGGCTAGCTTAGCACAAATATATTGTATTTATCTGCCACAGTACAGCACACAATGGCTACTGTGTTGACTCTGTTCGAAAAACAGCTAGCTAGCTAGCTTCGTGCTACACCCGGCACCGCCGAAGACAATGCCAACCTACAGTAACTACCCACAACAGCCCACGATGCCTAACTATGACACCATAGCTAACTAGCATGCTAGCATCCAATAACACACAGTTTAGCACCAATACTTGGTTACAACAAACTACCAATAGTGTGTTAACACACTAAACAGATCATTCGTGTCCATGTCTAGTTCCTTTCATAACGCAGCAATAATTAGACGTTGGCTAGCTAGCAATGGCTACTGTGTTGACTTTGTTTGAAGAACGGCTAGCTAGCTAGCTTCGTGCTACACCCGGCACTGCCGAAAAACAATGCTAACCTACAGTAACTACCCACAACAGCCCACGATGCCTAACTATGACGCCATAGCTAACTAGCATGCTAGCATCCAATAACACACAGTTTAGCACCAATACTTGGTTACAACAAACTACCAGTAGTGTGTTAACACACTAAACAGATAATTCGTGTCCGTGTCTAGTTCCTTTCATAACGCAGCAAAAATTAAACGTTGGCTAGCTGGCACATTAACATTGGAAACAACTCTCCACCGTTGCTAAACGTTACGGTAGCTACCCGCTAGCTAGCTAGCCTCGTGCTTCGCCGGGCTCCGCCGTAAACAATACTTACCTACAATAATTACCTACGGAAACCTACAATAACTACCTAAATAACTACCTAAATAAACTACCTACAATACCTAACTACAACTACCTACCTACGATCTAAATACATGGTTTAAGCTTTACTCAACACCATAAAAGAAGCCAAGCTTACCTCCTGCTTAGAGAAAACACAACCTCTCCCGACCACAGCTCCAAGTTAAACAATTTAAAGGCAATGCTACCAAATACTAAATGAGTGTATGTAAACTTCTGACCCACTGGGAATGTGATGAAAGAAATAAAAGCTGAAATAAATCATTCTCTCTACTATTATTCCGACATTTCACATTCTTAAAATAAAGTGGTGATCCTAACTGACCTAAGACAGGGATTTTTACTAGGATTAAATGTCAGGAATTGTGAAAAACTTAGTTTAAATGTATTTGGCTAAGGTGTATGTATACTTCCGACTTCAACTGTACATATCATACGTCTTTATGAACTGATATTACAACTGTACTAGTTAGTCGATGTTAACATTCTTCAAAACATTATACGTCAATGAAAATAATTAAACAAATCCATAGAAAATTAAACAAGAACATTGTCTGGACCTAAGCTGTTTCTTCTGACCTGTCTCACTATCCTAACCCCAACCCCCAGGTGTATGTGGTGGAGCCCGTGGGGATGGATTTCTCTCCCTGCCCGGTGGAGGCCCGCGTGGGCCTGGTGCTGGAGCTGCCCCTCCGGATCTTTGGCCTGCTAGGGGAGGGGGGAGGAGAGGAGCGGGTGATGCTGAGCGACTGCAGCCACTTTGACCTGCTGGTGGAGGAGGAGAACCAGGGGGTGTTCCAGCTGCTGGAGGGTGAGAAACACCCCCACACTTGGGTCATAAAAACCTGCAGTAAAAACCCTGACAGTACTGTACCTGTGGCGGCAGGTAGGCTAACAGTTAAGAGCGTTGGGCCTGTAACCGAAAAAAGTTACGAGCCGACTAGGTGAAAAATCTGTCTGTACCCTTGAGCAAGGCACTTAACCCTAATTGCTCCTGTAAGTCGCTCTGGATAAGTGTCTGCTAAATGATAAATTTATACACTGCTCAAAAAAATTAAGGGAACACTTAAACAACACAATGTAACTCCAAGTCAATCACACTTCTGTGAAATCAAACTGTCCACTTAGGAAGCAACACTGATTGACAATACATTTCACATGCTGTTGTGCAAATGGAATAGACAACAGGTGGAAATTATAGGCAATTAGCAAGACACCCCCAATAAAGAAGTGGTTCTGCAGGTGGTGACCACAGACCACTTCTCAGTTCCTATGCTTCCTGGCTGATGTTTTGGTCACTTTTGAATGCTGGTGGTGCTTTCACTCTAGTGGTAGCATGAGACGGAGTCTACAACCCACACAAGTGGCTCAGGTAGTGCAGCTCATCCAGGATGGCACATCAATGCGAGCTGTGGCAAGAAGGTTTGCTGTGTCTGTCAGCGTAGTGTCCAGAGCATGGAGGCGCTACCAGGAGACAGGCCAGTACATCAGGAGACGTGGAGGAGACCGTAGGAGGGCAACAACCCAGCAGCAGGACCGCTACCTCCGCCTTTGTGCAAGGAGGAGCAGGAGGAGCACTGCCAGAGCCCTGCAAAATGACCACCAGCAGGCCACAAATGTGCATGTGTCTGCTCAAACGGTCAGAAACAGACTCCATGAGGGTGGTATGAGGGCCCGACGTCCACAGGTGGGGGTTGTGCTTACAGCCCAACACCGTGCAGGACGTTTGGCAGTTGCCAGAGAACACCAAAATTGGCAAATTCGCCACTGGCGCCCTGTGCTCTTCACAGATGAAAGCAGGTTCACACTGAGCACGTGACAGACGTGACAGAGTCTGGAGACGCCGTGGAGAACGTTCTGCTGCCTGCAACATCCTCCAGCATGACCGGTTTGGCGGTGGGTCAGTCATGGTGTGGGGTGGCATTTCTTTGGGGGGCCGCACAGCCCTCCATGTGCTCGCCAGAGGTAGCCTGACTGCCATTCGGTACCGAGATGAGCTCCTCAGACCCCTTGTGAGACCATATGCTGGTGCGGTTGACCCTGGGTTCCTCCTAATGCAAGACAATGCTAGACCTCATGTGGCTGGAGTGTGTCAGCAGTTCCTGCAAGAGGAAGGCATTGATGCTATGGACTGGCCCGCCCGTTCCCCAGACCTGAATCCAATTGAGCACATCTGGGACATCATGTCTCGCTCCATCCACCAACGCCACGTTGCACCACAGACTGTCCAGGAGTTGGCGGATGCTTTAGTCCAGGTCTGGGAGGAGATCCCTCAGGAGACCATCCACCACCTCATCAGGAGCATGCCCAGGTGTTGTAGGGAGGTCATACAGGCACGTGGAGGCCACACACACTACTGAGCCTCATTTTGACTTGTTTTAAGGACATTACATCAAAGTTGGATCAGCCTGTAGTGTGGTTTTCCACTTTTAATTTTGAGGGTGACTCCAAATCCAGACCTCCATGGGTTGATACATTTGATTTCCATTGATAATTTTTGTGTGATTTTGTCAGCACATTCAACTATGTAAAGAAAAAAGTATTTAATAAGATTATTTCATTCATTCAGATCTAGGATGTGTTGTTTATGTGTTCCCTTTATTTTTTTGAGCAGTGTATTTCCCTTTAAGCTTTCTTGATCCACGGAGGAACATAAGATCTACCGCTTCAATCGCCTCGCTTCATACATTTTATTGCTTGCCTGGGACATCTTATTGTTGTATGTCTGTGTTTGATGAGAGATGTGTAGGAAAGATGGCAGACTTTGGTCCTCTAGGACTGGGATTGCAGCCATATGACTCTCTTTCTCCCCCTCCCTCCTTCCTTCCCTACAGGTAGATTGGCTCCAGGGCAGGACCACTGCAGTGGGGTAAGGGCCCAGGCTCTAGCCCCAGGATACACGGCCCTAACGGTCAGCTACACCCACGGCAATGTCTACCTCAGTGCCAAGATCACCATCGCTGCCTACCCACTACTCAAAGTGAGTCTATGCCCCCCTACCTGTACCTGCTGGCATGGCCTATTCACACACATTTATTTCATATTGGTCTACTTCCCCTATCAAAGCACACAAAGAAACTCAAGCTTAAAGGGATAATCCATCCCCAGAAATAAAAGTCATGAAACTCCTGTCAATTTGGTGAAAGCTTATGTACTGTCAGTGGGTAAAATAAAACATTTCCCCATGATTTAACTTCTAAGTGGTCCATCTTAGAAGTTAAATCAGGGTGTAGGAACGCGTCATAGCTACATAATTCACATCGCTGGAGATAAAGCACATCACATTTCATAACGCTTTTAAAACGATAACCTGCACTCCAGATTGCCAAATCAACCAATAGATGGTATGGGCATACTTCTCTAGAACACATCCATGCATTTATATCGTCATGAAAAAGTATATATTTCTCTTAGATGTGCTCAATCTTCCTCCTTCAAGTACCATGTCGCAATGCGCCCTGTGTCTGTGGGAAACGGAGATATTACAGAAAGGAGGAGATAGGAATCTCATTGGGCAATGAATGGAGAAACGCCCCACCCAACTGACTGTTGACCCATCGCATTGACCTTGTCATGCAGCGTCACGCGGTTGCTAAACTAGTCGTCATACAATCCCTTCTCAAAGTCAGGGTATGAGTTGAGAAACCTGCCTATTTTCCTCAAAAGTACCTAATGTCACGATTCTGAAGCTATACAATATTACAGAAAACAAGTTAATTATCTCACATCTTGGAAAATATTTGCAATGTTGTACATCTTGTTCACGAAATTCCTGCTAATGTTCGGTTTTTAAGCTAGCGCCCAATTGACTCCCCTTCACTCCTTGAAGGAGAGCTCTCCTTGTCCCAGAATCACCCAGAATGCACCGTGCGCCCCATTGATGACTTATGGGCAACGTACACGATGGGCGTTAATATGATTCTAAAGGAGTTTCCCATCTCCTCAAAAGTATCTCTGTGGGAAAGCAACGTTACTCTGCTCTCGCACTGGGCAGAGACGCCGTTTATAGCTCAGTAGCAGAGACGAACTGCAAGTTGAAGTCAGTGAGTAAGATTCCTAAATTGATAGTGCAGTTTGTTTAGGCGATTTTACAGCTAGCTAGCTACTTCACATGCTGATATTGACTTTGGTATTATTGTGTGTAGCTATCTTTTCTAGCTAGCTTGCAGCCAGCCCAGAGAGAGAGCATTGCATTGTGGGTTTTGTAGTAGACTTGAGCTGCACCAGATTTCCCAAAACTATTTTCACATGTTTCTACTTACCTTGTTATAATGACAAAAAGAAACATTTGTTCACAAAAATTGTTTTCACATATTAGTGTTATTTGAAGGAAAATTCCAACCAAAAACTATCTTTTGGTATTTGTTTCATTAGTCCATTGTTCACATTGTCTCAATGTTTTGCTTGTCAGCAATCAAGTTTTCAAGATATTTAACTTTCAAAATACAGAAATCATCCCCGTATGATGTATTCCTACTTTTTTATTTATAAATATTGTAGAGCTTGTTTTTAACCCCAGCACCTACACACCCTGATGAGTGGTCCTTTACCTGTGCTCTGTGTTGTGAATTATCCTGTCTAAAGTCTGCCCAGTGATCTTCACTCTACTCTCCTTGCCAACTCTCCCCGGAGCAGCAATTAGCCTTTCTCTTAATCAGCACAAGATTGGGACACACACACACACACACACACCTTTCCACGCTTACACACACTTTCACAACACACACACACACACAATTTCTCTCTCTCTCTGCAATCAGTACAGAAAGTACAAGGATGAGCTATTGTTACATTACCTCTTCCTGGGTTTCCTCAGTGTTCTGTGCATTTTAATTATGCCCTCATGCATTGGATACACTTATTTAGTTTTCTCTCCCGCTGCTTTGTCTCAAGTATTGCACTGTAATGGAATTGTTGTCAACTCGGTCCATAGAATGGACAATTTATGTCAAGCTAAGCGTCATTATGGAGAGCGGCATCTCCATTCCCATGCATGAATAATTTAGTCATGCATGCTCTATTCCATGCCCATGGGTTTTCATCCCATTAACCTGAGTGCATGCTAAGACAGTGCTCAGTACACTAACTCTAACAGGAAATGGTTTTATTTTGGGATGTAAAGAGAAGCAAGTTGGGCAGACTTGTCATTACTCTTACTCCGAGAGCTACAGCTCGGCTCTGGCAGTTCACGCTCCCTTCAAATAAATATTGTAGCATTTACCAACCTTTTACCATGTGTCTACCTCCTTGACCCAGTTTGGCTGTCTGACTTGAACACATTCATCCACTGTCCCCAGAGAGGCTTGAAAAGCCTCCCTGGAGTTGAATCATTTAGGATTGGCAGTGACCTCAGGGCTTTATCCGAAAGACATCTAACAAATGTGGAGGCGGACCAGCAAAAAATAAGCAATAAATGTGCTTCTCTATGAAATATACCACTTCTCCATTCACTAACCTGTGATTTACCTGTTGTCGTGTCCAGGCTGTGGACCCTGCCTCTGTTGCCTTGGTGACCCTGGGTTCCTCTAAGGTCATGCTGTTTGAGGGCGGCCCCAAGCCATGGGTTCTAGAACCCTCCAAGTTCTTCCGGAACCTGAAGGCTGAGGATGAGAATGGTGTTAGCCTGGCTCTGACCAGGCCCACCTCCCGTAGCTACCTCCGACACTGGGTCAGAGCCACCTGTAGAGCCCTAGGAGAACAGGTGAGGGAATGGGCTTTTCCTTGTTCGGTGCCTACTTGATACCTACTTGTTCAGTACCCTGGGCTTTAAACAGACTTTCTAGCTCTTTAAGATACACTGTAGATGAAATGATGTGACAAACAAGTAATGTGTGTTATGAACAGGTAATAAGCGTGTTATAACCATCTCTCCAGGTATTGGCTGTAACCGTGGGGAACCAGCCCAGTCTGACCAATCCCTATCCTGCGGTGGAGCCGGCGGTGGTGAAGTTTGTGTGCGCCCCTCCCTCTCGCCTCACCTTGGTGCCTGTGTACACCAGTCCCCAGCTGGACCTCACCTGCCCTCTGCTGCAACAGAACAAACAACTGGTGAGAAAAAGAGAGCGAAAAAGGCAGTGTTTGCACAGCACACATACAAACACATTTGGCGCAGGAGCTAGCGAGACAAAAAAAAACTAAAGACCGAAGGTCAAGTTTGTCTTTCTGCCTTTCTTAATTGCTCCTGAGGGGATAAATAAAGTGTATTAAATTGAATGTCTGCCTTACTGACCGTACGTTTTACACAGTGCTTCTATGTTTACTGTAACTTAGAAAGAAATACAATGGAAAAAATGAAAACTACATTGGAACATTATTTGTTGCAGGTGCCTGTCTCAAACTACCGCAACCCTGTGCTTGACCTGGCTGCCTTTGACCAGCAAGGCAGAAAGTTTGATAACTTCAGCTCTCTGAGTATCGTCTGGGAGTCAACCAAGGTATCCCTGGCCAGCATCGAGCCCACCATGCCTATGGAACTGGAACTACTAGAGGACAGCAACAAACAGAAGAAACTTCATGGTACGGCTTTGATCATGCTCATGATGGTATCCTTGTTTGCTTTTGTCGTTATTCTTTCATCCAGGTGAAATCAGGTAAAATACCAGGTTTTTGCAGGCTATTTCAATAGTTTTGACCAACAGAAATGTCCTCTTATCTGTCAGGTCGTCAGGCGTTCCTTGTCCACCACCAGTCTGGGATTACTGCTATAACAGTAACAGCTCTGGGTTACCAGGTCCCCCACCTTGAGGCTGCTAAGGTTCTCAGTCCGGTAAGACAGAAACACAACCTTTAGCAGAGAAACAGCACCTTTATCTTATGTGGTTAGACAAGCAATTACTTTGAGAGCCATTGTGAACATTTTGAGGCTTTTTCACTTCCTCCTGTGACTGGCAAGCAGGAAGGATGCCATTGGCTGAATGAGACTGTCTCTGTGACCACAGAAAATAAACATTTTAATCAGCTTAGAGGTTGCTATAAAAACACAAGACATGAGAGGCAAAAGTCAGATCTTCAAAGAACTGTACAAATATTAAATTACAGCATTTCATTTAGCCGTTTACACTAAGACGTCTCCTCCTATGGAGACTTATGATTTCACTTGACTTTAACCACAGAACTCAACTTTGTAAGAACACCGTCATGTAGGGTAATCTCATCTTTTTGTCACTCTGTTGGCATGACATTTACACCTGTAACCATGGCACCCGTCCTGTTTTTATCTCTCCCTCTTCCTGGCAGTTTGACCCTCTGACCCCTGTCTCAGCCACTCTGGAGCTCCTATTGGTGGAGGACTTGACAGTCAGTCCTGAAGCCATCACCATATACAACCACCCTGACGTGCGGGTAAGAACTGGGGCCTGTGTGAAATGTTCAGAAGTGTTGCAGATAGAAATGTAAGTTATAGAGCTGACAGAATACAATGTGACCCATCCCATCCGTCACTGTCAAAGGTGATATCTGCTCCATGTATCCCATTTCTATGGTCCTCCACTCTTCCCTCACTGGGCCCCGCTACTATCTTAATCCTGTCTGACCTTTGACCCGTCTCACGCTCTGTAATCCTCTTACTGAGGTCACTACCTGCCATGTAAACCCCTCATTCAGTCTCCATCCATATCACTGACTGCTCACAGATACCATCTAGCTGATAGCACTGGATTATGACGCCTTAAAATATTACACACAACTGGCCCTTCATCACAAGGTTTTATCAGCATGGCTTATCTCACTATTATGATGTGAAAAACATGTGCATGTGAACCTCAATGTATTGATGTTACACTTCATGGCCTACAGTACATTTCAGCTGATATTGTGATGGGCCTTGGGCTGCTTGTCCATTGTGGTATCACTCTTTCATCTACGGCTTCTCCTCCTTCCGTGTGTCCTGCAGGCTGACCTGGCCCTGAGGGAGGGATCTGGGTATTTCTTTGTCAACACCAGTGTTGGAGGGATAGCAGACGTGGTGCACCAAGAGGCCCAGCGATCTGCTGAGGTGAGGAGAAACATGGAACACTCAGAATGACAATGCTGCTGAACATACCACTCTGTTTCTGAATGGACTTCTTTAGGATTAGCATACCATGGTTACAACTGCCTTCCTAGATCCTACACCTCTTTTGGCCCCTTAACATCTTACTTTCTAACAATATTGTAAATGACGTGATACTCTGAATGAATGCAGCATTGATGAAAGCACCAGAACATCCTTGTGCCTTTGTTTTAACACAAAGACATGTTCAGTGAAAACATGTCATATAAAACCTTTCATCACTGTGGTCTCTCCAGGTGCTTCCAGTCCAGCCGGGGACGGTGCAGGTGATGGTTCATGACCTCTGCCTGGCCTTCCCAGCCCCTGCTACGGCTACGGTCCACATCTCAGACGCCCTGGAGGTTTATGTCCGAGTGGTTGACAAGGTCAGTGGTCAGCCTCAATACTTTATCCTGCAGGGCAGACACCCAGCTTGACTGTTATCCCTGTTATCGCTCACACATTCCTCTGGTCTTAACTGGCCCTTATAAATAAATAGTGTCATGCTAAAATTCACTGGTTTGCCATGGAACAGGAAAGACTTGTTTTCTGTGAAGTGTGTATTCAGGAAATGGAAATAGAATTAAGATGCTGTGAATGTTGGTTGATCCTTTCATGCTAATTAAACTAATTTGAATTTGAGTGTAGCTGCTTATATACTTAGTAAAAAACCCACATTGTTTTATGCAAGTTACTAATTAAATTAGAGCCCCAAATAGTGCTTTTCATATTAACACAACATTGACTGGTTTCTTGCAGGTGGAGATTGGTAAATCTGTACGAGCCCATGTCAGGGTTCTGGATGACCACAAGAAGCCCTTCCTGGCCAAATATTTCCGCTTTATGAATTTGAAACTCAGTGCAGCGTCTGCCATCGTCTCTCTGCAGTAAGTTACCATTACATGATTCAATCATATAAGTATAAAGTTATTTTCTGTTCTTAGAGCAAATATTATTACAAACACACACCATCACATTGCCTCTGTCTGTGCAACTGGTAATGGAAAAACAGATTAAAATTACTCCTGCATCCACCTCGGCACGTATATTATGACTAGGTTTCTGTGAAGTTGACATCGAGTTCACCATTCATGTTGTGTTTACCCCAGAGCACTGTCAGATCTCTCAGAGAAGGACACAGCCACCTTCCTGGTCAAAGGCTTAGCTATTGGACAGACCAGTGTTTCTGCAATGCTAGTAGACAAAACTGGAAGGAAGATTGCATCTGCTCCTCAGCAAATAGAGGTAGGGGGTTTTCATAAGTACGTAACTCAAACATGTTGTCCAATCGTGTTGTGTGTTGACAGTCATTTTTGTTTTGATCTTTCTAGGTGTTTCCACCATTCAAACTGATCCCCAGGAAAATGACTCTGATAATCGGAGCAATGATCCAGGTAAATTGGATTGTACAGTTATATGGATTCTTGTGGAAAAACCCTGGCCTCTGCAAAAACCCTTATCCTGTCTGGATAATTTCCTGTTGGGAAGATGATTTGTATCACCACATGCTTTCAAATAGGTATTTCTAGCTTACCTGTTGAACAAATTATAATAAAAAAAAAAAACATATTGTAAAGTGGTTATCCCACTGGCTATAAGGTGAATGCACCAATTTGTAAGTCGCTCTGGATAAGAGCGTCAGCTAAATGACGTAAATGTAAGTTCCTTTGAACAGGGTATGGTAGTAGATGCCAGGTTTGTGTCAAGAAATGCAATGCTGCTGGGTTTTTCACGCTCAACAGTTTCCCGTGTGTATCAAGAATGGTCCACCACCCAAAGGACATCCAGCCAACTTGACACAACTGTGGGAAGCATTGGAGCCAACATGGGCCAGCATCCCTGTGGAACGCTTTCAACACCTTGTAGAGTAGAGTCCATGCCCCAACGAATTGAGGCACAACTCAATATTAGGAAGGTGTTCATAATGTTTGGTATACTGAGTGTACAAACCCTGTGAGTGACATGTTGATTTAATCTCCAGTGTTGATTATTCTAACAGACCATGGATGATTTGATTGACTTGAGCAATTTAAAGACCTCACATTGACAAGCGTTAAGGAACACGCTGTCAGTATCCTCAAGGCTAGTCATGTGAAACTGATAGTCTGCATATTTATGACAGACACACAGCCACACACACCACCCCTTACCTCATCTCTCCATGTTGTAGATCACATCCGAGGGAGGCCCCCAGCCCCAGTCAAACATCCTCTTCTCCATGGCCAATGAGGAGATAGCGTCTGTTAACGGCATAGGTCACGTCAGGGGCGTCGCCATTGGCAACGTCACCGTGACAGGACTGGTTCAAGCTGTCGATGCCGAGACTGGGAAGCTTGTCGTTGTCTCTCAGGTAAAATATCTGTACATCATCATCAGGTGAAACCCAATGGGTTTTTAATCCTGTTTTTCACCAATTGAAACTGATGTAATTCTATGCTGGTGTTTTCTATGAACAGGATCAAGTAGAGGTTGAAGTTGTACAGTTGAGGGCCATTCGCATCCGAGCCCCTATCACCAGAATGAAGACTGGTACACAGGTAACTCATGATAAATGAACTGTAATCTCAAATTGTCTCTGACAGTGTCCACAAGATATTCTTCAATCCAAGTAAGATGCATTACATTGTGAATATTAGGACTTGTATAAGAGACGTGTGACCTGCTCTTGAGTTGACTCATCCTATCCCCTCTCCTAGATGCCAGTATATGTCATAGGGCTCACCAGCAGTCAGACCCCCTTCTCCTTCGGCAACGCCCTGCCTGGCCTCACCTTCCATTGGTCCACCACCAAGAGAGACGTCCTGGAATTCCAATCACGACACGCTGAGGTGGGAACCACTTTTTTTTTTTCTAGAGTTTAGAGTTTTTCTCCTTGATGAGTGGCAAAAGGGCCCCTGAAGTTACATTCGGGTCCACAAACACCATCGTTTTCAACTGAAGCCATAAATAGTGTAATGGAAAAACTGGTATGATTACAATTATAGATGAGTCAGATAAGACGTCTTGGTTTTGAGCTCCTCTCATCCTTTGTATCAGACTGAATTAGGACAAAATGTTGCTCCACCTTCACTAGAGAAACAACATCTGATATTTCTACTGTCTCATTTCTAACTCTATTTCTGCTTTCATTCACTGATAAAACACCTGTCTCTCTTCAGGCCTCTGTCCAGCTCCAGCCAGAGCATAACTTTGCGATGAGTGTGACAGGGAAGACTAAAGGAAGAACAGGCCTCAAGGTGGTGCTAAAGGTCACTGACCCAAAGGCTGGACAATTGGAGGGGAACCTACTGGAGCTCATTGATGAACTCCAGATCCAGGTACTATACTTATGCAGATACCTATAATATGCCAGAGGAACTCAAATACCAGGTCAGGCGTACTGCTGGTTTTCTTTTCTCCCTGGTACTTATTTGACTGATTGGCCAGAGATCCCAAGCTCCTGTTGGCCTAGGTCTGAGTCAGTCCCTGATTACAGGGGAAGAATACAAGTCAGCAGTACTGCTAGCCTAGAGGTCTGGATTTAGGGTTCAGCTCAGGACACCGCATTGTGATGGGTCACTCTGTGTGGCTGGATCACATCGTCTCAGAAATATATGACACGACGACTCAAGATGCTTTATAGTGCTTGTTTATGGACCTCCGCTTGTCCTTGCGTTCCCTTCCACCTAAAAACAAACTGAACATGAACCAACATCGCAAGAGAGAACATGCTGAGAAGTCCGACTGTAAATCATTGAAGTTGAGTGTGGTCCTTCAGTCTCTCTGTGGTAGTTAACTTTGTAAAGTGATAAGAAGGACAGATTAGCCTGTGATGAGTGGTGCATCCCGCTTCAAACTGCATTAGACTATGTGTCACGAAAACCCAAACATCAAAGGATGGGGAAAAATCTCTGTTCATTAGACTCTCAACTCTTCCCTTTGATCAAGGTTTATGACAAGTTGCACATGCTTAACCCAGCCATGGAGGCTGAGGAGATACTGATGGCTCCCAACTCTGGGCTCAAACTCCAGACTAGCAGGTAACGTTAGAGAGGCCTACCAACACCCTTTTGACTTAACCGAAGACACTTTGAACACAACATTTTCCATTGAACACTGAACATTACACATGAACTCTTAGGTTCCATCTCAAATTACACCTTATCCTCTTTATAGTGCTCTACTCTTGACTATTGAAAAAAACGTTTGAGTTGTCTCCAGAAGATAGTAGTCTACTAACTCTGGTGTGTTCTTCCATGGTGTGTGTGAACAGGGACGGTGTGGGTGCTCTGTCCTACCGGGTGCTGGATTGTCCCAACCAGGCTACCATTGTCCAGGTGGATGAGAAGGGCCTCCTGTCCTCTGGGTCTCTCACTGGCTCCTCCTCCCTGCTGGTGACCTCACAGGAGACCTTCGGTGTCAATCAAACCCTGGTCCTCGCAGTGAAGGTGAGACCCAGTGGCTCCTTAATTCAATTCTATTGATCTTTGTCCCTATGGGAAATAAACACAGTGCAAGGAATGAGAAATAACAGTGCACTATAATCCATGAATAGATCAATAGACATTCGTACATGTCAAGTTTTTCTTTCACAATTTCTGGATTAAGTTGGCTTTATTTTGTTTAGAAAATATAAGTTCTATCCATATCATCTTAAATTGACCGTATCTCATAAATGTTGGCACTGTCGTCTTACTTCATGCCATTATAAAGTCATGACAAATGGCATCACATTTTAAGACTATTAAACGAGAGATGGAGTGCTTTGTATTTGACTTATCATTGGTTGAAGCATATTCTCTTATGTTGCTCTCTATAGCTAGGTTTCCATCCAATTGGCGACAGATTTTCATGCGAATATTAAAAAATCTGCATAAAAACTATATGCTAATTTTCCCACCAGAGATGTGTTTCCATCAAATGGACTTGTTGCAGATAAAAGGCTGTGCATGATGATGTAGTGAACATAAAAATACCTTTTTGCGGTTAAATTCCCATGTACCCAATAAAAAACAAACAATTAAATGAGTTTCCATTGCATTTTAAACTCTAGTGATGGTTTTCTCACCAAAAATATTTCGTTATATAGCGTGTTGGCATGTGCGCTCTAGCCAACAACGCTATCTGCGCGCTGTTGGCTAGAGCGCACGTATAGCCTACATGATAAGATTATTAGCATGTACAAACGGCAGCCAAGCATCGATTATCATGTCACCAGAATAAGACCATCGATATTTATTGTTTTGTCGACATTTGTAAAGTTTACGGAAAAATGTTCTGTTTCCATCAGGCCGGTGATGACATTGTTTTTATCCAACATGTACTTTACTCGCATAAAAAAGGTTTGATGAAAACCTGGTTTATGGCAGTCTCCCTCTCTGTGGTTTCTCAGGTGGCCCCAGTGTCGTACCTGCGTTTCAGCACCAGTCCAATTCTACACAGAGACAGCCTGTCTGCTATTCCTCTGGGCATGGTCCTTACTTTCACTGTTCACCTCCATGCTAACACTGGAGAGGTCCTTCACAGTCACAACTCCCTGCTCACATTCACCACCAACAGGTAAGTTCACACATGTTAGTTCTGGTTAATTATGGTTGCTTTCTGTGTATTTCCCTATGAGTATTCATTTTCAGGTTACAAAGGACCCCACAATAATACTATTTTGGGCAGATTTGAAAGTCAAATGATTTTACCACTTTTGGGGTAATAAAGATAACTTGTACTTGAGATATGAAAGTACAGGATTCAGAATGTGTACAAATTGGGGAAGAAAATAAGAACAGGAAAGGGAAAAGCAGCAAGACAGACGATTGAGATGGGATGGTGGGGTTCAAGGGATGTCTGTTTGGTTGTTAGCTGTGTGGACCAAGGCTGTGGAGCCATCATTTTGTCATTGTGAGCTGGAAAAGAAGTGCCAAGGCTGCTCTGAGTGATCTGTTGGTACAAACTCTTCCAGCTTTCCTCAAGCTAATGTCTCTCACACTCCACTCCAAACTGTTCTGCCTTTACCAGTGGAACAGAACATTTAATTTAGCACTTCAATCTCTCAGAATACATTTATTCAATCAGTTCTTGTAGCCCTTGCAGCAAAGTAAACATTGTAAATAGTGACTCCCTGCCTAGTATTGATTTTCTGAATTAAATTCGAATGCTCTCTATGGGGTGTACTTTTTATGATATTGACCTGTACAAGATATGTACCGGACATTGAGATCTGTAGAAGTGGAAGCACTGGTTCTTCTGTGTTTTGCTGTTTGAGTACAACACAAAGTATGTGTGTGTGATTATGACTGCACGTTGCACAGCCCCAGTCTGTTTATCTGGATGCTGCAGCAGTACAACTACAGGAAATGAGTGCACCCATAAGAGTCTAAGACCCCTTGAAGTATGAAAAAAATGGATATAAATATTATTTGATGACAATAACAATTGGGCCTGACTGCTATTAGCTCATACAACCGCATTGAATAACAGATTCACTACATGGAACAACAGATGTATTTAACGGCTTATTTTTGGCACTAAACAGTCTCCATATATACTTCCATAAAAATGTTGACTGGTACCAGGGGGACCTTCAGACAAGTCTTGTGAGGCCTGTGGGCGTCCTAGAGCAAAACAACTGACGCACGTGTTCGTGAGAGTCTCACCTTTACACAGAGGGGTCATTAGTGTGTAGCCCAAACTGTTCGGACGCTACAGACAGAAGTTGGCAGATCGGCTATACCGACTTCAGACTAGTCCCAAGACGCTTGTGGGGGTTGTAGAGCAAAACGGAAAACACCCTTGTGTTCCATAGATGGGTCCTAATAGTTTGTAGGCCACGATTTTGTGAGGACTGATTTTTGGGACGTTTCATGGTCTGACAAACACCGCTCTAGCTCTGTCACCTTTCACCGCAGATGCAGAAGTGTTACTTGGGCGGATGCGGTCGATTGAGACGCATCCAATGCAAAAAAAAACTTATCTCTAGCTTAAACTGGCAGATTTTTATGGGGATTGGTTTTATTGTGCTAATTAGATTTCCGCGGGGGCGCAGATATCGACCTTTGTTTTTGTTTTTTAAGCCAGCGCGTCTCTCCCAAGGTTCACAACATTAATTTAGCTGGCTGTTGCTTCCTTCCCATTTCAGAGTGAGTTGTTTCCACTTGAGTGAGCTAAATGAATGGGTGAGGGTGACGAGGGGAGGCTGTGCTACTCAATCCTGCTTGTAACTCCTTCATTCGCCTGCGCAAAAAATGAATTCCATTATTTTGTTCTCAAGTTGCTGACAGACTTCTTTAGAAGAGATGTGTCCAAATAAGAGTAAGTAAGATGGTGGGGTAGTAAGGGGCTCTGGCTGTGATGGGGCCCTATAGGGCCACAGGAGAGTCACTTCTGGTCTTGTGTCCAGGCAGAGGTAGTTGATTACTGGTTATGCAAGGAAAGCCATTGGGAATTAGTACCAACCAAACTCATGTTGACCATTTCCTGTTTGTCTGTAGGGATGACCTGGTGCAGGTTGGCCGAGGCCCAGGTAACAACAGCCTGACGGTGCGGACAGTCAACGTGGGTCTCACCCTGCTGGCCGTGTGGACCGAGGAGCATACAAGGATGGCTGACTACCTGGCGCTGCCAGTCCAGCACGCCATCCACCCAGAGGATGCCACGATGCTGGTGGTGGGAGACGTGGTTTGCCTGAGCGCCCAGCTCCTCAGCCCCCAAGGTGAGAGGTCAGAGGGTTTAATGTGGTGTTGTAAAATAACAGGTCCACTGTCACTAGTAGTACAACCAAGATGTTCAGACAATTTTGGAGTGAAATGTATGTTTCATTGGATCTAATGGTTCTTTGATGTTACATCTTTAATACGTTAACTATGAGATATTGATACTTTTTGCAATTTCCTTGTTTGTTGTGTTTATGTACTTCTGAATGGAGTCATTTTTCTGCTGATTTATTTTTAGCTTTTTTTCAAAGCTAGAAATAAGACTGTTTTTAAATTGGAGATTTGCAAACATTACCATTGTCAGCCCTGCATGAAGCAGTGTGAAGTGTAAGACAGTCTTCCAGTAAATGAAGTGTGAATTTTCTAGTTGAGAGCATTGAGCTTTGTGTAATGTTTCAGCTCTTCTCTCTTCCCTACAGGTGTCCTGGGTACCTGGAGCTCCTCATCCACTGGCGTGCTGCAGGTGGACTCTAAAACGGGCGTGGCCGTGGCCAGAGATGCAGGCACCGCCACTGTCTACTATGAGATCCCTGGCCTGCTGAAGACCTACAGAGAGGTACTATACTTGTTTCATACAATAGCTATGGAGATCAGATGATATCTCCATCAAATCTGACTCCATGTGGATGCATCACAAATACTTATCTCATCATCACCATCATGATCCCCTGTAGCTCAGTTGGTAGAGCATGGCGCTTGCAACGCCAGGGTTGTGGGTTCGTTTCCCACGGGGGGCCAGTATGAAAATGTATACACTCACTAACTGTAAGTCGCTCTGGATAAGAGCGTCTGCTAAATGACTGAAAAATTATCACTAGTATAGATGATGATCATAGTTGTCTCAGTGTAATGTGTGTGACGCCCGCCCCTCCCCTTCTGTGGCGATTCTCCACAGAGCGACATGATGCAGGCAGCATGGAAAGGATTCATTACTAGCCCAGCCTTCCTCTCTGAGATTGAGCTCTCTCACTTACACACACAGAAAGAGAGTCTGTCTGTCTCTTCCAGGCAGCTCCCTCCTTCCGGCTACTACAGGCCTTTCGTGTATTTACATATTCATCTTTCCCAATTAGCTTGGAGTGAATGGCTGAGGAGGATCCGTGTGGAGTGGATTAGATGAATGCTATCTGGTTCAGTAGATAATGCAGTAACGACACATCTTAAAGCAGAATGACTCTGAATGGAGATGTTAACAGATACTCAAAGAAGCCTTCAACTATAAGGTGCTTTTTTTTTAGCTACTAGCTGTGGCGTTGAGGAACTACAGCAAGCACACTTATAGTTTTTTTGTTTGGAATACAACCCTGCATCCCCGCCATCAAACAATTACTGTTTACGCAATTGAAAAACAGCCCATTTAAATCACAATCTGGGAGAGGTGGGCATCATTTGAAAGCCTATTCATGACTAGCTAAGTTTTAAAATACAATCTTAGTGTTAGGCTTTCACAAGGCAATTCAGAGAAACCGATCTTTCTATGCGCACCAAAATGAAGGAGTCATGAGTCCATTCAGGTGCATGTTCCGCTGCAAATTTTCTTCACAATGGACAAATAGGCTCATTCTGTTCAGAACAACCCAGGGTATGACGCCATGTCATCTTGTAACTGTACTTCAAACATAGTGATCATAAACGTTGACACTGTATATGACATGAGTTTTATTATATGGAAATGTGAAGTGCACATTTGGACTCATGGCTTTGGCTTGCTTGTCTGACATCAGAGTGTTATTTACTCTATTATAATCCTACACGTCTCATCTTTCAAAATACATCAAGTCCTCTTCATTTACAGCAAGCCTCACTCGGACAACAACAAATGTGCAAAAGTTGCCCAATTAGCTGGAGGGATGGGAGAAACTTGTTGTCGTGCTGAAGTTCAGAACGTCTGTCAGTCAAAACCCATACAGCGCTGTGAAGTGCAGAGCCTGAGCGCTGACGTCATGGATAGCATGTTACTGTACAGCCACTGTGTTCCAATTTAGGCACCTATCAGTGTTCAAATCTGCAATTTTTTACCTGTATACTGGTACGAGTGTAAAGGGCTACATCACAGGATAGGTGATGCAATGTGGTGGGGCAACCCCTGGAATCGCTTTTACCAGTCCTGTTCCTTTATCATTGCATTGAGATGCACCCCAAGAGATACCAGTGTTGTGCCTCCCTGTGTGTGTTTGTGCCAGGTGGTGGTGGAGGGGGCCACCAGGACAGCGGTGATGGCTCACTCTGCAGCGGTGAGGGGGGACAAGGACACCAGGGTGCTGCTCACCACCAGAGAGACAGGAACCAACCTCATAGGCTCCTGTTCCTTGGCCCAGACTGCGTCTATCGCCCTGCTGCACCCAGAGAGCTCCGTCAGCTGCCTTCTGAGCTTCACCAGTGACGTTGTCGAGTTCTCCGCACACGACGTCTACCTCACAAACACCAGCTTCGATCCCAGCACTGGTAGGACCTGTTAGGGCTCAAGAATGATGATGTGGTGAATGTTGGCCAATATGTTTACTGGATTGTCTTTGCTCCAAGTTTCAGTTTACTTATGTATAATGGATATGACCTTCACATCATTAACCACCCATTAGATCCAATGAAAATGCATGCAGCAGAAGGGATTGACTAAACCCACAGTGGGCCTGCTGGTGTGTGTGCAGTGCACCAGGGGCTGTTGTGGTAAAGAGGGCAAGGAAGTAGTGTTTATGAGGGAATAATCAATACCTGTAACTCTCATGAAATGAATTCACTGAAGGCCATAAACAGTGTAGGGGTGATATAGTCAGCTGAATGGGCTCCCTTCCTCTGAACACCTGATAGCAGAGAGAGGCCTAATTGTGTTAGAGTTTGGGGCTCCCCTCCCTCCTGCCCCGGCCCAGCGCAGGCTTATCTCTCAGGGAACAACCACGAGGGGGGTGCCCCAACCAGTCAACTGAAGCTCACTGAGACTAATGGGCCTGTATGATTGTGAGATGACTCTGTAGCGGGGAGGGAGGAGAAGGTAAACAGACTAAACACTAACGAAGAGGCTGTTAGTGCGGAAATCACGTTTTAAGCATCTGGGAACATGTTGTGGTTGTAGAGGACAAGCATACTCTTTAAAAAGTAAGCATCCATGAGTGTTAGTCTTGAAATTAGACTGTTGATGTCACTTTCTCTTTAGACCATTAGACTTGTGTACACATTAGACCGGTTTGTAATGATATATCTCCCCCTTCCAGGCTTCTACTCCTGCTCTCTGACCCTGCAGCCTCTGAGTGACCAGCAGACCCGGGTGCTGAGCCTGTCCATGGCCTACCTGTTGGTGAGGGCTGGGGTGAAGGGCAGTGCTTTCTCTGGGGAGCAGGTCAGTGCCAGGCTGCCTGTGGAGACAGGCCTGTATTCTGACCAGACAGAGCTTCTGCTCAGCAACCTGCAGCCCAACGCAGAGCTCACAGTCTACGGCCCCACCGCAGCACTCGGCAGTCTGAAGGTCTGTCTGTCAATCAACTTTATTTTAAAGTGCCTTTGACATGGGTCTCATCACACTTTAGAGAAGGAGATAAAAATGGAGAAGGGAAATGAATGATGATGGACAATGAGGGATGTAAAACATTTGGCACTGGATGTTACTTCTCCATAACCCCACTGATTCACCCACCATCTCCTCCTGTCCGTTAGGTATCGTCCAGCTCTCGGTCCGTCTCGGTCCAGGAGAGCGAGGTGTCCCACGGCTTCCTCAGTTTCTCGAAGTACATGGTCAGTGCCGTGGACCCCCAGGTTGCAGCCTCCGCCTCCGTCTCCATAACCAGCTCATCCACTGGCCAGACCCTCGTCATCCCAGTCACCCTCATCCACGTGGCTGACCCCAGCACCACCATGCAAGGTCAGCAACGTCATCTCTGAGTGGAACAGGGTTGACGATATGTTAATAGTTTAACGCTGTGATGGTGCAGGGTAGCATGATACAGTGTAAAAGGGGAAAGGTATCAACACACTTACACTTCCCAACATCTCATCTTAGAGCTGTATTATTACTGCATCAGTAGGAAAGCAGGAGACTGCAGTGTGAACCCTGCATCCTCTGACCAGCCATCCATAAAGCCATTAGGTGTTAATTGGCTGGAGAAATGGAGCACATTAGGATTTCTCTGCAGTGCCAACTAGCACCATACCATTGTCGTTGCTGTATCAAAACATTCAACAGGGATTCTGTTTTACAAACAACAAGTTCATAACGGCTAGAAAGGAGCATTGAGCAGTGTCAGGGCCTAGTCTCACCCACCCCTCTGTCCTCCTCCAGCTGCTGCTCCCGTGGTTACCATGGAGGGAGCCCATTTCCTGCAGGGCTTCATAGACTCCTACCAGATGATGTTCTTCACCATCTTCGCTCTACTGGCTGGCACGGCCATCATCATCATCGGTGAGTTGCCACTTCCCCTACGAGGCTTGTCACCTCTACTGTGTTAGCAGGTCTGCATTATGAGTCGATACAATGAAAATCACGTGGCTTAGATAGGGCTGGGCGATATGGCCAAAATATCATATCTAATGTTTGACGGTATTGCAGTATTTTATGTTTCTGAATAATACAAGTATATTATGAGTAGTGCATGACCCTAGGATGACAACAAGTGATTTGGTTTTAATGCGCTTTCTCCACTCTGATTGTTTTATACTCAGCCAAACTAGGACAAAACTGACGGTGAAGTAGTCCAATTCGTAGAACTTTGCATTTATTTAGCACTGTGTAAAAATATTATTATAGAAATCCATACCAGTATGTGGATCCAAACCGGTATACCTTAAAATACGATACATCACCCAGCCCTAGGCGGGGAAAGTGAATGTCTTGATAATGATACTGCAGATCTTCAGGAACCATGAAGACATTTGACCAGCTAACATGTGATGTTAATGCTCTCTTCCCATCAAGTGTGTCATGCACTGTTCTCTCAGAGGGACTTAGCACCTCACCCAGCCTTCATTCAGAGAACACCGCCCCCTTCAGGTAGAGACCTGTCATTTTTTTACTATGTCTGCTTTTAAATAGTTTTTATTTTTATTTTTGTATTACCAATGTACAAATACAAATACAATAAGGCATGACATACATTCAAATATAATCAGTACAACATAACTAAATAAACAAACCAAAATACAAAAACAAATAAATAATAAGTAAATAAAATATAAGCTACAAATAAGGCCTAATTTAAGCTATGGGGTCTTCTAATAACTCAAATTCATTCATCAATTTCTGGAGTCTTTTTGCCAACTTTTTCCCCCTTATACATTTCAATGAATCGAAGTAATTAAAACAATATTTCTGGAAAACAATAAGCAAAGGCTGTCTCTAGTAAACTGGGTTATTGGAAAGATTGTTGTTTCTAACCAGTCATACATATCACTCCAGAATGTGTTGCTATAAGCACAAAGGAAAAACAAATGGTCTGTTTCAATTTCTGTGTCACAAAATACAGTTATTGTGGTCAAAATTGAATCTACAGTCGTGGTCAAAAGTTTTGAGAATGACACAAATACTAATTTTCACAAAGTCTGCTGCCTCAGTTTTCATGATGCAATTTGCATATACTCCAGAATGTCATGAAGAGTGATCAGATGAATTGCAATTCATTGCAAAGTCCCTCTTTGCCATGAAAATGAACTTAATCCCAAAAAAACATTTCCACTGCATTTCAGCCCTGCCACAAAAGGACCAGCTGCCATCATGTCAGTGATTTTCTCGTTAACACAGGTGAGAGTGTTGACGAGGACAGGGCTGGAGATCATTCTGCCATGCTGATTGAGTTAGAATAACAGACTGGAAGCTTTAAAAGGAGGGTGGTGCTTGAAATCCATTGTTCTTCCTCTGTTAACCATGGTTACCTGCAAGGAAACATGTGCCGTCGTCATTGCTTTGCACAAAAAGGGCTTCACAGGCAAGGATATTGCTGCTAGTAAGATTGCACCTAAATCAACCATTTATCGGATCATCAAGAACTTCAAGGAGAAAGGTTAAATTGTTGTGAAGAAGGCGTCAGGGCGCCCAAGAAAGTCCAGCAAGCGCCAGGACCGTCTAAAGTTGATTCAGCTGCGGAATCGGGGCACCACCAGTGCAGAGCTTGCTCAGGAATGGCAGCAGGCAGATGTGAGTGCATTTGCACGCACAGTGAGGCGAAGACTTTTGGAGGATGGCCTGGTGTCAAGAAGGGCAGCAAAGAAGCCACTTCTCTCCAGGAAAAACATCAGGGACAGACTGATATTCTGCAAAAGGTACAGGGATTGGACTGCTGAGGACTGGGGTAAAGTAATTTTCTCTGAATCCCCTTTCCGATTGTTTGGGGCATCCGGAAAACACCTTGTCCGGAGACGACAAGGTGAGCGCTACCATCAGTCCTGTGTCATGCCAACAGTAAAGCATCCTGAGACCATTCATGTGTGATAACTAAGTGGCTCGGGGAACAGAACATCGACATTTTGGGTCCATGGCCAGGAAACTCCCCAGACCTTAATCCCATTGAGAACTTGTGGTCGATCCTCAAGAGGCAGGTGGACAAACAAAAACCCACAAATTAACTCCAAGCATTGATTATGCAAGAATGGGCTGCCATCAGTTTAGGATGTGGCCCAAAAGTTAATTGACAGCATGCCAGGGCGGATTGCAGAGGTCTTGAAAAAGAAGGGTCAACACTGCAAATATTGACTCTTTGCATAAACTTAATGTAATTGTCAATAAAAGCCTTTGACACTTATGGAATGCTTGTAATTATACTTCAGTATACCATAGTAACATCTGACAAAAATATCTCATAACACTGAAGCAGCGAACTTTGTGAAGACCAATACTTGTGTCATTCTCAAAACTTTTGACCACGACTGTATGCCTAAGGAATTTTCCCAAAGGATATACAGTGGCTTGCGAAAGTATTCACCCCCTTGGCATTTTTCCTATTTTGTTGCCTTACAACCTGGAATTAAAATTGATTTTTTGGGGGTTTTGTATCATTTGATTTACTGTGAAACAAACAAGAAATAAGACAAAAAAACAGACCCACCACTGTCACCTGTACGCTCTTGTTGGCTGGTCCTCACTACATATTCGTCACCAAATCCACTGGCTCCAGGCCATCTATAAATCACTGCTAGGTAAATCCCCGCCTTATCTTAGCTCATTGGTCACCATAGCAACACCCACCCGTAGTATGCGCTCCAGCAGGTATATCTCACTGGTCATCCCCAAAGCCAACACCTCCTTTGGCCGCCATTCCTTCCAGTTCTCTGCTGCCAATGACTGGAACGAATTGCAAAAATCTCTGAAGCTGGAGACTCTTATCTCCCTCACTAACTTTAAGCATCAAATGTCAGAGCACCTTACCGATCACTGCACCTGTACACAGCCCATCTGAAATTAGCCCACCCAACTACCTCATCCCCATATTGTTATTTATTTTGCTCATTTGCACCCCAGTATCTCTATTTGCACATCATCTCTTGCACATCTATCATTCCAGTGTTAATACTAATTGTAATTATTTTGCACTATAGCCTATTTATTGCCTTACCTCCATAACTTGCTACATTTGCATTTGACTTTATGTTTTGTTTTACCCCATATGTAACTCTGTTGTTGTTTTTATCGCACTGCTTTGCTTTATCTTGGCCAGGTCACAGTTGTAAATGAGAACTTGTTCTCAACTGGCTTACCTGGTTAAATAAAGGTGAAATAAAAATAAATAAAAAAAACAGTTGGATGGGTTCTACAACAATCTTTAAGTCATACCACAGATTCTCAATTGGATTGAGGTCTGGGCTTTGACAATTTTTTTTATAACCCAACCCTGATCTGTACTTCTCCACAACTTTGTCCCTGACCTGTTTGGAGAGCTCCTTGGTCTTCATGGTGCCACTTGCTTGGTGGTGCCCCTTGCTTAGTGGTGCTGCAGACTCTGGGGCCTTTCAGAACAGGTGTATATGTGTGTATGTGTATATGTATGTATGTGTGTATATATGTAAATGTATGTATGTATGTGTGTGTGTGTGTGTGTGTGTGTGTGTGTGTGTGTATGTATATATATACAGTGGGGAGAACATGTATTTGATACACTGCCGATTTTGCAGGTTTTCCTACTTACAAAGCATGTAGAGGTCTGTAATTGTTATCATAGGTACACTTCAACGGTGAGAGACGGAATCTAAAACAAAAATCCAGAAAATCACATTGTATGATTTTTAAGTAATTAATTTGCATTTTATTGCATGACATAAGTATTTGATTCATCAGAAAAGCAGAACTTAATATTTGGTACAGAAACCTTTGTTTGCAATTACAGAGATCATATGTTTCCTGTAGGTCTTGACCAGGTTTGCACACACTGCAGCAGGGATTTTGGCCCACTCCTCCATACAGACCTTCTCCAGATCCTTCAGGTTTCGGGGCTGTCGCTGGGCAATACAGACTTTCAGCTCCCTCCAAAGATTTTATATTGGGTTCAGGTCTGGAGACTGGCTAGGCCACTCCAGGACCTTGAGATGCTTCTTACGGAGCCACTCCTTAGTTGCCCTGGCTGTGTGTTTCGGGTCGTTGTCATGCTGGAAGACCCAGCCACGACCCATCTTCAATGCTCTTACTGAGGGAAGGAGGTTGTTGGCCAAGATCTCGCGATACATGGCCCCATCCATCCTCCCCTCAATGCGGTGCAGTCGTCCTGTCCCCTTTGCAGAAAAGCATCCCCAAAGAATGATGTTTCCACCTCCATGCTTCACGGTTGGGATGGTGTTCTTGGGGTTGTACTCATCCTTCTTCTTCCTCCAAACACGGCGAGTGGAGTTTAGACCAAAAAGCTCAATTTTTGTCTCATCAGACCACATGACCTTCTCCCATTCCTCCTCTGGATCATCCAGATGGCCATTGGCAAACTTCAGACGGGCCTGGACATGCGCTGGCTTGAGCAGGGGGACCTTGCGTGCGCTGCAGGATTTTAATCCATGATGGCGTAGTGTGTTACTAATGGTTTTCTTTGAGACTGTGGTCCCAGCTCTCTTCAGGTCATTGACCAGGTCCTGCCGTGTAGTTCTGGGCTGATCCCTCACCTTCCTCATGATCATTGATGCCCCACGAGGTGAGATCTTGCATGGAGCCCCAGACCGAGGGTGATTGACCGTCATCTTGAACTTCTTCCATTTTCTAATAATTGGCCAACAGTTGTTGCCTTCACACCAAGCTGCTTGCCTATTGTCCTGTAGCCCATCCCAGCCTTGTGCAGGTCTACAATTTTATCCCTGATGTCCTTACACAGCTCTCTGATCTTGGCCATTGTGGAGAGGTTAGTCTGTTTGATTGAGTGTGTGGACAGGTGTCTTTTATACAGGTAACAAGTTCAAACAGGTGCAGTTAATACAGGTAATGAGTGGAGAACAGGAGGGCTTCTTAAAGAAAAACTAACAGGTCTGTGAGAGCCGGAATTCTTACTGGTTGGAAGGTGATCAAATACTTATGTCATGCAATAAAATGCAAATTAATTACTTAAAGATCATACAATGTGATTTTCTGGATTTTTGTTTTAGATTCCGTCTCTCACAGTTGAAGTGTACCTATGATAAAAATTACAGACCTCTACATGCTTTGTAAGTAGGAAAACCTGCAAAATCGGCAGTGTATCAAATACTTGTTCTCCCCACTGTGTATATATATATATATATATATATATGCACACAGGTGGACTTTATTTAACTAATTATGTGACTTCTGAAGGTAATTAGTTGCACTAGATCTTATTTAGGGGCTTCATAGCAAAGGGGGTGAATACATATGCACACACCACTTTTCAGTAATTTATTTTTTAGAATTTTTTGAAACAAGTTCTTTTTTTCATTCCACTTCACCAATTTGGACAATTTTGTGTATGTCCATTACATGAAATCCAAATAAATATCCATTTAAATTACAGGTTGTAATGCAACAAAATAGGAAAAACGCCAAGGGGGATGAATACTTTTGCAAGGCACTGTAGATCATTAAATATTTTGAAGTGCAATTCCTTCGCTTTAGGCCGTACAGGAAAAGACAAGTAATTAGTACGAAATGTCCTAATAATGGGCTTAGTATAAATTTGAGATGGAATTTCTGCTGAATTGTATAGGAAATAACTCTTTAGTTAACCCTCCCGTTGTCCTAGGGTCAAAATGACCCGCCACTGTGTTGAACCAACTTTATTTAATTTTTATATTTTTTGGATCATTTGTGAGAAGGAGGCAGTGATACTTTAAAGAAAGTATCACTGCCTCCTTCTCACAAATGATCCAAAAAATATAAAAATTAAATAAAGTTGGTTCAACACAGTGGCGGGTCATTTTGACCCTAGGACAACGGGAGGGTTAAGAGATGATGGATTACTTTGTTTGGCAATTTATCCGCTTTTAAATAGTGTTTTGGCTTCAGTTTGCCACTTTCTAATAGGCTCTATACCTACAGTTTGAACCCCTGCTGTCTCTGGCTCCACACCCACCCCGCCCGGCCATCTAGATGTGTGAAAGTTAGTGTATAAGCTAATGATCCATCATGTATGACATTCCTGGGAGTGTGTAAACTTACATTTTGTATTACCATATCATTTTTGTATGTTCTCTATAGTTATATACTTGAAAATGTATCAATTGACCAATTCGGCACATTTGGGCAGACTTGATACAAAATAGTCCAGCATTGCAATGCTTCACTGGATCAATCTGAAACTTTGCACACACACTGCTCCCATTTAGTGGCCAAAATCTAAATTGCGCCTAAACTGCAATATTATATTGTGGCCTTTCTCTTGCATTTCAAAGATGATGGAACAAAAAAATAAATAGAAAAAGTTTTATTGTTTGTATTGTCTTTTACCAGATCTAATGTGTCCTGTAAGTCGCTCTGGATAAGAGCGTCCGCTAAATGACTAAAATGTAAATGTAAATGTTATATTCTCCTACATTAATTTCACATTTCCACAAACTTGGTATCAAGAATATGCATATCCTTGCTTCAGGTCCTGAGCTACAGGCAGTTAGATTTGGGTATGTCATTTTAGGCGAAAATGGGGAAAAAAGGGTCCGATCCTTAAGAGGTTAATAGACATTGTGGTTTAATAGCTGCTTGGAGACATTGATTACAGCTGTTCATTGCTCTCATATACTCTCTGCTCCACTGAAGATGCTTGAGTTTCAGTACTGTTCAATTTTTTTTGCCAGCTGTGCCTCACTCACACCTCTGTTTCAGGTTTCACCTCAAACTCCTTCGTCCACAAGATGACCTCCCCGGACCTATTGAGCAGCCCCAAACCACGACTCTTCTCCCCAGACTATTATTCCCGGTAGAGATCCCTACAGTACCCACCCCAGCCTCTGACAACATCTCCGGCTTTAACTCTACATGGGATTGGGAAGTGGTGCTTTTGTCACTCAGGAGAATGTCAGAGGATCTTAGTTCTGTCAGATGTATGGTGTTCAAAAGTATTTGCGGTTTGTTTAAAAAGGGGCAAACTCCGACAGTCGAATTTTCATTTAGTCATGTGACTGGAGCAAATCCTTACATTTAAGAAAAATTGTCAGAGTCAGTAGGGCTGTGTGTGTGTGTCCTCTCCTCGACTCCTCCGTCCTCTCATACGTGACCCGGAAACCGATAAGTGGTCGCCGTATGTAGGACAGTGTCAATTCGTTAATAGGTGAACGGAGGAGTTTGCTCCTCTCTTCGATACGCTACTCATCAATAAAATGTCTGGCACAACAGGCAACATTTCTTACCACTTAACACACATATTTTGTAAATGTAATTTGCCTTATGACACGCGAGTGGAGGAGAGTCTCATTTCATACAAGCCCATTTGTTTCCACGTTTCCTCCCCACGATTACCTCTGACCTTTTTTAAAAGGAGGAGAGGACACGAGGAGTCTAATCTCCCTGTGTGTTTGAAGCACAGCACGGACCATCCCTGCCCCTACTGCAACAAGATTTGCAGGTCACAGATTGGCCTGATCAGCCATCTCCGGACCCATGGCCAGCCAGACCGTGTGTGTGCACGAAGCATGGTACATTATACAAGGTCTGATTTTTTTATTTTATTTTTGTAGTTGATTTCAGACTAATACTTCATTTTGAGAGGCTGCAACAGTGAACTAATTTATACTGCTATTTCGCTTTGTAGTTTTCCTTTTTAAATACAGTATGTATTTCTGGCGTGAAGATTGGTGTTGTTAATCAATGATTTATGTTTTTTAACTCAGGAATTTGACAAACTACACTCCTGGATGGCCTAGTTGTCAGCTATTGTTAACACAAAGATGTCTATTTCAATGAAGGTTATATCCAAAAATTATTTTGGGGAAATGTAGCATATTGATTGTGTGAGAAGTATGACCACTGATATGATGCGCACTGTGTTCAAAATCAGGATATGGTCAGCCAGAGCATTCACTTTGATGGTGTTCTTGTTTTGCAACTCTGTTGTATTTAACCATTTCTAAATACCTTGGTCCTCTGTAGCTCAATTGGTAGAGCATGGCGCTTGTAACGCCAGGGTAGTGTGTTCGATCCCCGGGACCACCCATACGTAAAAATGTATGCACGCGTGACTGTAAGTCGCTTTGGATAAAAGCATCTGCTAAATGGCATATTATATTATTACAGTACTTATTGAGCCTAAAGACAGGCAGCTCTTCTGTGTATCACAAATGTGAAATAGTTGAATGTGAACCTTCTTTCAGTTTTTCACTATACAATCCTTTCAGTACCTCCGCAACCAAAGTTAACTGGCAATGTTATTGTAAATGACCTGTGTATAAAGAGGCATGTTCATGTATGTATGCACTGAAGGCCTTGAAACTTCAAGCTCTGACTGCACTTAATTTTTTGGCAGAATAATCACTTGTTGTATTTAGAGAAAGAAGGACATTTATGTTGAATGCGTTCAGTTTTAATGTGCAGACAGAGGATATTATTCCCCTGCTTGATCACCTAATGGTTCCAATGTTACTCTCATCTCTGTTGCACTGGCAGCATAAAGTATAAATACCAGAATTACCGTCCGGCTTGAGTGATTGTGTGAGATCAAATATCATTGCTGAATAATAAAGTTTTTACTTTTCAAATGCCTCTATGATTAATTAATTCATTACGCTGATTCGTTTTACAACAGAAAACGTTTACACCAAACACTTGAGTTACGTTTTTGTTCTTAAATGGAATGGTCCTCTGTAGCTCAGCTGGTAGAGCACGGCGCTTGTAACGCCAAGGTAGTGGGTTCGATCCCCGGGACCACCCATACACAAAAAAAAAAAATGTATGCATGCATGACTGTAAGTCGCTTTGGATAAAAGCGTCTGCTAAATGGCATATTATTATTATATTATTGTAGTTCAGTTGTCTCTTTTCAAAGAAAATAAGCGGCTGGAAGGAACCCCATGGACTTCATTCCACTTTAGTGCACAAAATAATTGATCGTTTATAGATGTGCAGCTTGTGCCAAACACTTCACAGACTATTCAAATTAGAACGGCAACGTGTGGAAACCATACAATTACAATGAACTACAACTTCTGTTTAAGAACCTGCTTTTACATCACGTTGAAGAGTGTTTGGAGTGAACTGTTTCTGTTGCAAAACGTTTTGTAACCGCATTGGCGTAATGGATACACCCCTGTAGTTATGGCTTGTCTCTTGATTGGAATTAATTACTCCCCCACAGGGAGAACAGAACACATGTACATTTGAATGGAAGGGGGTGTCTAGCTAGAACAATCACATTGATTGGAACGGAGGCTACTGTATACTTAAGGCATTCAACAATTGCAGCACATTTCATAAGCCCATTCCTCTGTGGTGGTGTGTTGGGGAATGAATAATACCATATCCCTTCTGATACACAAGTTTGTTTCCACCTTCATTTCCTTCCTGTGTTTGCGCTGTAGGAGCAGGTCCTATGTGCATCACAGCTAACTGATTTCCCATCTGTTCCTAAGCCCAGTGATACTTTCACACACCACGCTCCCTCCGCCCCGCTCCGCCACAGACAAGGGGGGATTAGGGGAGTGTCATCCTCTCAGGGTCTCTGGAGACATGTTAAAGGTCTGGGACTGCTGATTAAACACCTCTTGTCCTCCCGCCTGCCTGCGTCAGTGGCCTGGCCTAGTGGGGCTCAGTCAGTCGCACACATCTCATCTGTATGCCTGCTCTGGCACAGTGAATGCCAATAACTGCTCGGCAGCCATTAGTGAGTGTGGAGAAGTGCATCATGGGGTGCCGGATGCTGTGAGACAAATTGGCTAGCTGTGGAGCCCATTAATGAGTTCTCCAATCTGGGAAACGTTAATGTTATTTTTGTTGATAGCACGACATATACGTTGAGCACTTGAATGTCATAAAATCTTTACAGTAAGCAGATCAAGAGCGTCTGCTAAATGACGTAAATGTAAATGTGCAGGTATACCAATTCAAACGTATTGCAGAGATAAAGTACACAAAAACAATAGAGATATGTAAACACATGCATATACTTGCTCCAGTGATTGGGATGTGCATTACAGGTCTTTAGTATTTGGCAATGTATTTCACACGCTAGTAAAGAGATGCTCTAAAGACTGAGCAAGCGCTTGAACGTTGTGTGGCTGTTTGAATAGAGAGCCAGCTGCTTAGCTCAGGCCAAAGCCAACACAGTGGTTCAACGGGCACATTTTAGAGCCAGGCCTAGGCATGCTTAGAAAGAGATGAGAGGCCTAGTGTTGTGTGACCACAGAAACCTCATTGATGGGTTATCCATAGCAACGGAAGATTCTATAACATGGACAAAATGACAGAAATGCACTGCTTTCGTACCAGGGTGATCTTAATCAAGATGAATTTATTTTTTATTATACAATGGTCATTTCATGCCGAATCGGACATGCACTGTGCATACTGCCGTTATACAGGCAGGACTGTATCTGAGGTCAATCATGCATGCTAAACTAAAGTAGCCTAAACAGTCCATTTATTTTCGCCATTAGTGTGTGATAGTTGTGAAAACCCACCTGCCAACCTGTCTACCAAGGAGTTATTTTTTTAAAATTATTATTATTTTTGGAGGGGGGGGATCAGCTTTAATATTGTAGATAGATTGTAACTTCCATCAATGTAATTGATCAAGACCCTGTCATGGCCAGCCCAATCTCCAGACCTGAACCCCATTGAAAACTTCTGGAATGTGATCAAGAGGAAGATGGATGGTCACAAGCCATCAAACAAAGCCGAGCTGCTAGAATTTTAGCGCCAGGAGTGGCATAAAGTCACCTAACATCAATGTGAAAGACTGGTGGAGAGCATGAAAGCTGTGATTGAAAATCAGGGTTATTCCACCAAATATTGATTTCTAAACTCTTCCTAAGTTAAAACATTACTATTGTGTTGTTTAAAAATGAACATTAACTTATTTTATTTGCATTATTCGAGGTCTGACAACACTGCATCTTTTTTGTTATTTTGACCAGTTGTCATTTTCTGCAAATAAATGCTCTAAATGACAATATTTTTATTTGGAATTTGGGAGAAATGTTGTCAGTAGTTTATAGAATAAAACAAAAATGTTATTTTTACCCAAACACATACCTATAAATAGTAAAACCAGAGAAATTGATAATTTTGCAGTGGTCTCTTAATTCTTTCCGCAGCTGTATATATATATGTATGTATATATATATATATATACACATATACACACACACAGTGGGGAAAAAAAGTATTTAGTCAGCCACCAATTGTGCAAGTTCTCCCACTTAAAAAGATGAGGCCTGTAATTTTCATCATAGGTACATGTCAACTATGACAGACAAATTAAGGAAAAAAAATCCAGAAAATCACATTGTAGGATTTTTAATGAATTTATTTGCAAATTATGGTGGAAAATAAGTATTTGGTCACCTACAAACAAGCAAGATTTCTGGCTCTCACAGACCTGTAACTTCTTCTTCAAGAGGCTCCTCTGTCCTCCACCCGTTACCTGTATTAATGGCACCTGTTTGAACTTGTTATCAGTATAAAAGACACCTGTCCACAACCTCAAACAGTCACACTCCAAACTCCACTATGGCCAAGACCAAAAAGCTGTCAAAGGACACCAGAAACAAAATTGTAGACCTGCACCAGGCTGGGAAGACTGAATCTGCAATAGGTAAGCAGCTTGGTTTGAAGAAATCAACTGTGGGAGCAATTATTAGGAAATGGAAGACATACAAGACCACTGATAATCTCCCTCGATCTGGGGCTCCACGCAAGATCTCACCCCGTGGGGTCAAAATGATCACAAGAACGGTGAGCAAAAATCCCAGAACCACACAGGGGGACCTAGTGAATGACCTGCAGAGAGCTGGGACCAAAGTAACAAAGCCTACCATCAGTAACACACTACGCCGCCAGGGACTCAAATCCTGCAGTGCCAGACGTGTCCCCCTGCTTAAGCCAGTACATGTCCAGGCCCGTCTGAAGTTTGCTAGAGTGCATTTGGATGATCCAGAAGAGGATTGGGAGAATGTCATATGGTCAGATGAAACCAAAATAGAACTTTTTGGTAAAAACTCAACTCGTCGTGTTTGGAGGACAAAGAATGCTGAGTTGCATCCAAAGAACACCATACCTACTGTGAAGCATGGGGGTGGAAACATCATGCTTTGGGGCTGTTTTTTCTGCAAAGGGACCAGGACGACTGATCCGTGTAAAGGAAAGAATGAATGGGGCCATGTATCGTGAGATTTTAAGTGAAAACCTCCTTCCATCAGCAAGGGCATTGAAGATGAAACGTGGCTGGGTCTTTCAGCATGACAATGATCCCAAACACACCGCCCGGGCAACGAAGGAGTGGCTTCGTAAGAAGCATTTCAAGGTCCTGGAGTGGCCTAGCCAGTCTCCAGATCTCAACCCTGTAGAAAATCTTTGGAGGGAGTTGAAAGTCCGTGTTGCCCAGCGACAGCCCCAAAACATCACTGCTCTAGAGGAGATCTGCATGGAGGAATGGGCCAAAATACCAGCAACAGTGTGTGAAAACCTTGTGAAGACTTACAGAAAACGTTTGACCTGTGTCATTGCCAACAAAGAGTATATAACAAAGTATTGAGAAACTTTTGTTATTGACCAAATACTTATTTTCCACCATAATTTGCAAATAAATTCATAACAAATCCTACAATGTGATTTTCTGGATTTTTTTCCCTCATTTTGTCTGTCATAGTTGGCGTGTACCTATGATGAAAATTACAGGCCTCTCTCATCTTTTTAAGTGGGAGAACTTGCACAATTGGTGGCTGACTAAATACTTTTTTCCCCCACTGTATATATATATATATAACATACATACATAAAAATACATATACATACATATCCTTTAAAAATATATATTTCCCTTTATTACTTTCCAACCCCACCACCCCTTCCCTAATTGGAGTAAACTAGTGAACAACAACGCTTAGGCCTCTACTTCCAGCTTATACATACTATATACATTTTATGGACACAGTCAATTTGACAATAATTCTATTTTGTTTGTTTTTACTCTTGAAATTCCTCTACCCTCAACCTCTCCGATCATTTTCATGATGTCCATCCGGTTTGCTTCTAAATGCCATATCTTTCTAACTGCTCTTTCACAAAAGCTCTCAACCAATAACCTATATACTTATTATGGACACAGTATGCTTTACATTAGTTATCTTGCTATTAGTTGTTGTTATTAGTCCCATCCTTCAGCTCTATTCAACACCTCCCATCTATCTCTTAACAACATCCATATTGGATTTCTATTTGCCATATATTTTTGAACTGTAATGTGATGTTTCACAAAAGTAATGAACCCTTCTATTCTCATTGTTTCTACAGATTGTGAATTGAAAATAAACATTTTTGCTAAAAGTATTATTATATTATTGATTGATTGACTATGACTTTTCAGATCACCCAGTAGTGCTATCTGCAGGGTCAGCTCCAGGTAAATATTGCAATCCTTCAGCCATTCCTGGACCTGTGACCAAAAACAAGCTACAAATGGACAGTACCAAAACAAATGATCTAATGATTCTGTCTCTTCGCAGCAAAATCTGCAGAGCTGGGAAGATTGTATCCCCCATATAAATAACATTCTACAGTGAGGGAAAAAAGTATTTGATCCCCTGCTGATTTTGTACGTTTGCCCACTGACAAAGAAACTATCAGTCTATATTTTTAATGGTAGGTTTATTTGAACAGTGAGAGACAGAATAACAACAAAGAAAATCCAGATAAACGCATATAAAAAAATATATAAATTGATTTGCATTTTAATGAGGGAAATAAGTATTTTACCCACTCTCAATCAGAAATATTTCTGGCTCCCAGGTGTCTTTTATACAGGTAACGACATGAGATTAGGAGCACACTCTTAAAGGGAGTGCTCCTAATCTCAGTTTGTTACCTGTATAAAAGACACCTGTCCACAGAAGCAATCAATCAATCAGATTCCAAACTCTCCACCATGGCCAAGACCAAAGAGCTATCCAAGGATGTCAGGGACAAGATTGTAGACCTACACAAGGCTGGAATGGGCTACAAGACCATCGCCAAGCAGCTTGGTGAGAAGGTGACAACAGTTGGTGCGATTATTCGCAAATGGAAGAAACACAAAATAACTGTCAATCTCCCTTGGCCTGGGGCTCCATGCAAGATCTCACCTCGTGGAGTTGCAATGATCATGAGAACGGTGAGGAATCAGCACAGAACTACATGGGAGGATCTTGTCAATGATCTCAAGGCAGCTGGGACCATAGTCACCAAGAAAACAATTGGTAACACACTACGCCGTGAAGGACTGAAATCCTGCAGCGCCCGCAAGGTCCCCCTGCTCAAGAAAGCACATATACAGGCCCGTCTGAAGTTTGCCATTGAACATCTGAATGATTCAGAGGAGAACTGGGTGAAAGTGTTGTGGTCAGATGAGACCAAAATCGTGCTCTTTGGCATCAACTCAACTCGCCGTGTTTGGAGGAGGAGGAATGCTGCCTATGACCCCAAGAACACCATCCCCACCGTCAAACATGGAGGTGGAAACATTATGCTTTCGGGGTGTTTTTCTGCTAAGGGGACAGGACAACTTCACCGCATCAAAGGGACGATGGACGGGGCCATGTACCGTCAAATCTTGGGTGAGAACCTCCTTCCCTCAGCCAGGGCGTTGAAAATGGGTCGTGGATGGGCATTCCAGCATGACAATGACAAAAATCACACGGCCGAGGCAACAAAGGAATGGCTCAAGAAGAAGCACATTAAGGTCCTGGAGTGGCCTAGCCAGTCTCCAGACATTAATCCCATAGAAAATCTGTGGAGGGAGCTGAAGGTTCGAGTTGCCAAACATCAGCCTCGATACCTTAATGACTTGGAGAAGATCTGCAAAGAGGAGTGAGACAAAATCCCTCCTGAGACGTGTGCAAACCTGGTGGCCAACTACAAGAAACGTCTGACCTCTGTGATTGCCAACAAGGGTTTTGCCACCAAGTACTAAGTCATGTTTTGCAGAGGGGTCAAATACTTATTTCCCTTACTAAAATTCAAATCAATTTATAATATTTTTAACATGAGTTTTTCTGGATTTTGTTGTTGTTATTCTGTCTCTCACTGTTCAAATAAACCTACCATTAAAATTATAGACTGATCATTTCTTTGTCAGTGGGCAAACTTACAAAATCAGCAGGGGATCAAATACTTTTTTCCCTCACTGTATAGGTAGCAAGAATTTTGTATAATAATTTAAATTGAAAAATTATAAGTTTTGAATCCGGCGTTGTTTTGTGTATCAGTTCATAAACACTATGCCATGGAATCGGTACGTCAAAAATCTCTTCCCAACTATGCAATCTATATGGGACGGCTGTCAATCCTTTGGTCCTTAAATGAAACTGGTATATTTTTTATTTATCAAAATTTTCTTTAACCAATTATGTTCTTTAATGCAGGACCGACAGACAAGTTCCTTACTTTTTCCCCTTCCACTTTCCTCTTCCATTTTTGCGGTAATGCTGCAATCATTTGGTTGTAATTTTAGGTAGAGCAGACATTTCCATATGTTTTTGTTAGCTGCATGTGCGACATAACTTCACCAATCCTACCTATGATATCATTTACGAAGATTATACATTTTTTTTAAAATTATTATTCAATTTATTTTTATTTTTTATCAATTAGTATATTTGAGTTTAACCACAATATTTGTTGCATTATTTATTCTGTTGTTTCTGGAGGATTCAATTGAAATTGCAACCAACTTTCTATGGCTTGTTTTAGAAATAGTTATATTTGGGAGATGATTTCCTTTACAAATAACTGAAAGTGAGAGGTTTTAATCTGAATAAAGGGAAAAAGGCCATTCTTAAACATGGGGTGAGAAAATATAATTAATTTGCTAGAGAACCAGTTCGGATTTAAGTGTCACTTTTGTATGACTGAAGCTTTTAGTGATAGGTCTAATGCTTTAATATTTAATAATTTCTGTCCTCCGAATTCATATTCATTATATAAATAGGCCTGTTTAATTTTGTCTGGCTTGCCGTTACAAATAAAATGGAATATTCTCATATAATTTAAAAAACTGTTCGCTAGGTGTTGGCAAGACCATAAGCAAATAGGTAAACTGGATAATACTAAAGAGTTAATCAGGGTGATTTTTCCACAAATAGACAGGTGTTTACCTTTCCATGGTAGCAAGATCTTATCTATTTTTGCTAACTTTCTATTACATTTATTGGAGTGAGATCATTTATTTCATTTGGGATATGTATTCCAAGTATATCCACAACCCCAATCAGACCATTTTATTTGTAAACTACATGGTCATGTAAAAATTGTATTTTTTAGTGATCCAATACGTAATATAGTACATTTATCATAATTTGGTTGTAATCCAGAGAGGTTAGAAAATCTATCTAGATCCTCTATGAAGCTGTGGAGGGATTCAAGTTGTGGATTTAAAAGAAAACATTAATCATCAGCATACAATGACACCTTTGTTTTTAAGCCCTGGATTTCTAATCCCTTGATATTATTGTTGGATCTGATTTTAACAGCTAACATTTCGATGGCCATAATAAATAGATATGCCGGTAGTGGACAACCTTGTTTTACTCCTCTTGACAGTTTAAAACTTTCTGAAAAATAGCCATTATATACGATTTTACACCTAGGGTTACTATACATGATTTTAACTCATTTTATAAGAGATTCTCCAAAATTGAAATGCTCCAGGCATTTATATATAAACTCCAGTTGTACTTTATCAAATGCCTTTTCAAAGTATGCTATGAATAGCAGGCTTGGTTTCCAAGATGTTTCATAGTGTTCAATTGTTTCCAGGACTTGCCATATATTATCTCCAATGTATCGTCCATGTAAAAAACATGTCTGATTAGAATGAATAATGTCTGACAATACCTTTTTAATTCTATGCGCTATACATTTTGCTAGAATTTTTGCATCACAACACTGAAGTGTAAGGGTCCTCCAATTTTTTAGATGGACTGGATCTTTATATTTGCCACTTGTATCCTGTTTCAGTAATAATGAAATCAGACCTTCTTCTTGAGTGTCTGATAATCTACCATTTACATAGGAGTGGTTAAAACATGCTAATAACGGTCCTCTGAGTATATCAAAAAAGGTTTGGTATACCTCGACTGGTATGCCATCCAACCCTGGAGTTTTCCCGGACGTAAAGTCTTAATTGCATCCAGAAGTTCTTCCTCTGTAATTTCACCTTCACATGAGTCTTTATATATGGCTGTTAATTTTACATTATCAATAGAACAAAAATCTCCACAATTAGCTTCAGTTAGAGGAGATAGAGGCGACTGAAATGAAAACATATGCTTAAAGTACATTGCTTCCTCCTTCAAAATATAATTTGGTGAATCATGGGTGACTCCGTCATTTGTAACCAGTTTCAGTAAATTATTTTTGGTAGCATTTATATGTGGAAGATAAAAAAATAATTTGGTGCATTTTTCACCATATTCCATCCAGTTTGCCTTATTTTTTATAATATACAGTGGGGAGAACAAGTATTTGATACACTGCCGATTTTGCAGGTTTTCCTACTTACAAAGCATGTAGAGGTCTGTAAGTTTTATCATAGGTACACTTCAACTGTGAGAGACGGAATCTAAAATCCAGAAAATCACATTGTATGATTTTTAAGTAATTAATTTGCATTTTATTGCATGACATAAGTATTTGATCACCTACCAACCAGTAAGAATTCCGGCTCTCACAGACCTGTTCGTTTTTCTTTAAGAAGCCCTCCTGTTCTCCACTCATTACCTGTATTAACTGCACCTGTTTGAACTCGTTACCTGTATAAAAGACACCTGTCCACACACTCAATCAAACAGACTCCAACCTCTCCACAATGGCCAAGACCAGAGAGCTGTGTAAGGACATCAGGGATAAAATTGTAGACCTGCACAAGGCTGGGATGGGCTACAGGACAATAGGCAAGCAGCTTGGTGAGAAGGCAACAACTGTTGGCGCAATTATTAGAAAATGGAAGAAGTTCAAGATGACGGTCAATCACCCTCGGTCTGGGGCTCCATGCAAGATCTCACCTCGTGGGGCATCAATGATCATGAGGAAGGTGAGGGATCAGCCCAGAACTACACGGCAGGACCTGGTCAATGACCTGAAGAGAGCTGGGACCACAGTCTCAAAGAAAACCATTAGTAACACACTACGCCGTCATGGATTAAAATCCTGCAGCGCACGCAAGGTCCCCCTGCTCAAGCCAGCGCATGTCCAGGCCCGTCTGAAGTTTGCCAATGACCATCTGGATGATCCAGAGGAGGAATGGGAGAAGGTCATGTGGTCTGATGAGACAAAAATATAGCTTTTTGGTCTAAACTCCACTCGCCGTGTTTGGAGGAAGAAGAAGGATGAGTACAACCCCAAGAACACCATCCCAACCGTGAAGCATGGAGGTGGAAACATCATTCTTTGGGGATGCTTTTCTGCAAAGGGGACAGGACGACTGCACCGTATTGAGGGGAGGATGGATGGGGCCATGTATCGCAAGATCTTGGCCAACAACCTCCTTCCCTCAGTAAGAGCATTGAAGATTGGTCGTGGCTGGGTCTTCCAGCATGACAACGACCCGAAACACACAGCCAGGGCAACTAAGGAGTGGCTCCGTAAGAAGCATCTCAAGGTCCTGGAGTGGCCTAGCCAGTCTCCAGACCTGAACCCAATAGAAAATCTTTGGAGGGAGCTGAAAGTCCGTATTGCCCAGCGACAGCCCCGAAACCTGAAGGATCTGGAGAAGGTCTGTATGGAGGAGTGGGCCAAAATCCCTGCTGCAATGTGTGCAAACCTGGTCAAGAACTACAGGAAACGTATGATCTCTGTAATTGCAAACAAAGGTTTCTGTACCAAATATTAAGTTCTGCTTTTCTGATGTATCAAATACTTACGTCATGCAATAAAATGCAAATTAATCCCAGCCTTGTGCAGGTCTACAATTTTATCCCTGATGTCCTTACACAGCTCTCTGATCTTGGCCATTGTGGAGAGGTTAGTCTGTTTGATTGAGTGTGTGGACAGGTGTCTTTTATACAGGTAACGAGTTCAAACAGGTGCAGTTAATACAGGTAATGAGTGGAGAACAGGAGGGCTTCTTAAAGAAAAACTAACAGGTCTGTGAGAGCCGGAATTCTTACTGGTTGGAAGGTGATCAAATACTTATGTCATGCAATAAAATGCAAATTAATTACTTAAAGATCATACAATGTGATTTTCTGGATTTTTGTTTTAGATTCCGTCTCTCACAGTTGAAGTGTACCTATGATAAAAATTACAGACCTCTACATGCTTTGTAAGTAGGAAAACCTGCAAAATCGGCAGTGTATCCAATAGTTGTTCTCCCCACTGTATAACACTTGATCTTTCTTGAATAAGTTTCTCCATTTCTTTTAGTTTTTCCTCTAATTTATTCTGAGCCTTTATGTTACAGTTTTTATTGCTATCTATCTGTTCTGGTAGACCTTCTATTTCCTTTGTTATAATGGACTCTTGACCTAAATTGCTTTTGTTTTCGAGATGAGTACTGAATTGCATGGCCTCTAAAGGCACATTTAAAAGTGTCCCATACAATAAGGGGATTTACTGTACCTATGTTATGTTGGAAAAAATCAGTTATAAATTCCTCTGTCCTAGTTAAAAACAAGTTATCATCCAATAGGCTTTGATTAAATTTCCAATATCCTCGCCCACGTGGAAATTCAGTAAGAGTAATGTATATGCCAATTATATGATGGTCCGACCCCATTCTGTCCCCTATTAACACTTTTTAAACTTTTGGTGCCAACGAGAATGACATAAGAAAGAAGTCAAGACGACTAGCTTGATTGAGTCTCCGCCATGTATATCTCACTAGATCCGGATATTTAAGCCTCCATATATCTACTAGTTCTAATGTATCCATGACATTCATGATTTCCTTAAGAGCATGAGGGTGATAGTTTGTAGTGTGATTTCCTTTACGGTCCATTGACCTATTTAAAACAGTATTATAATCTCCCACTCTTGTATTGCTTGCAGTGTTGATAATTTATCATATATATATTGTCAAAGAAGTGTGGATCATCATTATTTGGTCCGTAAAGGTTAATGAGCCATATCTGTTTATGGTCCAATAACATATTTAAAATCATCCATCTACCTTGCAGATCTGACAATTTGCACATTCGGATCGAAATTACTGTTAATTAATATCATCACCCCTTTTGAGTTTCTTTGCCCATGGGGGAAATATATTTCGCCCCCCCCAGTCCTTTTTCCACACAACTTCATCTAGAATTGTTGAATGAGTTTCCTGTAAACAGTAGATATTATATTCCTTCTCTTTGAGCCATGTAAATATTGTTATTCTTTTGTTATTATCTGCTAAGCCATTACAATTATAACTGGCTATATTATTTCACCACTTACCATAATGAGATACAAGTTTCAAATCTATTTATCATAATATATGTTTGTAAATTTACCAATAGAAAATACCATAATGATTGACTGTCCATATACTGTAGCTGTACCATGATATTTGCATTGCTACTAAGTAACCCTCCAATTGTTCTCCACTATTCCCCCCACTAAAGCCCCTCCCCATCCCAAGTTGGTTCGTCATCCCAGTGATCGGCATACCACCCCCGTCACCCCGAGAGGCCAGGACCCATCATTCGAAAACGGCACACAGTGCCAACCACAAAACAGAAGCAGGTCAACCGCCAAAAGCATTTCCAATGCTCTCACCTCAATATATAGCTATTGAAAATATACACTAATGTTCAAAAGTTTGGGGTCACTTAGAAATTACCTTGTTTTCGAAAGAAAAGCAAAAAAAAATCTCCATTAAAATAACATCAAATTGATCAGAAATACAGTGTAGACATTGTTAATGTTATAAATGGCTATTGTAGCTGGAAACAGCAGATTTTTTATGGAATATCTACATAGGCGTACAAAGGCCCATTATCAGCAACCATCAGTCCTGTGTTCCAATGTCACGTTGTGTTTGCTAATCCAAGTTTATCATTTTAAAAGGCTAATTGATCATTAGAAAACCCTTTTGCAATTATGTTAGCATGGCTGAAAACTGTTGTGCTGATTAAAGAAGCAATAAAACTGGCCTTCTTGAGACTAGTTGGTTATCTGGAGCAACAGCAATTGTGGGTTCGATTACAGGCTCAAAATGGCCAGAAACAAATAACTTTCTTCTGAAACTCGTCAGTCTATTCTTGTTCTGAGAAATGAAGGCTATTCCATGCGAGAAATTGCCAAGAAACTGAAGGTCTTGTACAACGCTGTGTACTACTCCCTTCACAGAACAGCGCAAACTGGCTCTAACCAGAATAGAAAGAGGAGTGGGAGGCCCCGGTGCACAACTGAGCAAGAGGAAAAATACATTAGTGTCAAGTTTGAGAAACAGACGCCTCACAGGTCCTTAATTGGCAGCTTCATTAAATAGTACCCGCAAAACTGGCCAATAAAAATAAAAGATGGGCAAAAGAACACAGACACTGGACTTTTTCTTTGCAACTCTGCCTAGAAGGTCAGCATCCCGGAGTCGCCTCTTCACTGTTGACGTTGGGACTGGTGTTTTGCGGGTACTATTTAATGAAGCTGCCAGTTGAGGACCTGTGAGGCGTCTGTTTCCCCAGTCTTAGGTCAGTTAGGATCACCACTTTATTTTAAGAATGTGAAATGTCTGAATAATAGTAGAGAGAATTATTTATTTAAGCTTTTATTTCTTTCATCACATTCCCAGTGGGTCAGAAGTTTACATACACTCAATTAGTATTTGGTAGCATTACCTTTAAATTGTTTAACTTGGGTCAAACGTTTCGGGTAGCCTTCCACAAGCTTCCCACAATACGTTGGGTGAATTTTGGCCCATTCCTCCTGACAGAGCTGGTGTAACTGAGTCAGGTTTGTAGGCCTCCTTGCTCGCACACGCTTTTTCAGTTCTGCGCACACATTTTCTATAGGATTGAGGTCAGGGTTTTGTGATGGCCACTCCAAAACCTTGACTTTGTTGTCCTTAAGCCATTTTGCCACAACTTTGGAAGTATGCTTGGGGTCATTGTCCATTTGGAAGACCCATTATGCGACCAAGCTTGAACTTCCTGACGGATGTCCACATAATTTTCCTTCCTCATGATGCCATCTATTTTGTGAAGTGCACCAGTCCCTCCTGCAGCAAAGCACCCCTACAGCATGATGCTGCCACCCCCATGCTTCACGGTTGGGATGGTGTTCTTCGGCTTGCAAGTAACCCCCTTTTTCCTCCAAACATAACGATGGTAATTATGGCCAAACAGTTATATTTTTGTTTCATCAGACCAGAGGACATTTCTGTGGATATAGATACTTTTGTACCTGTTTCCTCCAGAATCTTCACAAGGTCCTTTGCTGTTGTTCTGGGATTGATTTGCACTTTTCGCACCAAAGTACGTTAATCTCTAGGAGACAGAATGCGTCTCCTTCCTGAGCGGTACGACGGCTGCGTGGTCCCATGGTGTTTATACTTGCGTACTATTGTTTGTACAGATGAACGTGGTACCTTCAGGCATTTGGAAATTGCTCCCAAGAATGAACCAGACTTGTGGAGGTCTACAATATTTTTTCTGAGGTCTTGGCTGATTTCTTTTGATTTTCCCATGATGTCAAGCAAAGAGGCACTGAGTTTGAAGGTAGGCCTTGAAATACATCCACAGGTACACCTCCAATTGACTCAAATGATGTCAATTAGCCTATCAGAAGCTTCTAAAGCCATGACATAATTTTCTGGAATTTTCCAAGCTGTTCAAAGGCACAGTCAACTTAGTGTATGTAAACTTCTGACCCACTGGAATTGTGATACAGTAATTTATAAGTGGAATAGTCTGTCTGTAAACAGTTGTTGGAAAAATTACTTGTGTCATGCACAAAGTATATGTCCTAACTGACTTGCCAAAACTATAGTTTGTTAACAAGACATTTTTGGAGTGGTTGAAAAACCACTAAGTGTATGTAAACTTCTGACTTCAACTGTAGCTCCGTACCAGCACCTGACACCAGCTACTGGTGAATGCTGCGCTGCATGCCCATCTGGATGCTATGTGCCAGAGCCTGGGTTAGCTCAGGCATCAGCAGGCCCGCCCGCTCCTTGGCTCCCTTCCATGGAGATTAGGGAGCTGCAGCAAAAACCCTAATACGCTACATCTGGACTGTATATTCTTAAAACGGCCTGCCTCTCAGCACTCTGCTGCACAGCCACACTGTCTGCTTTTACAAGGGAATAAGTTATCTCTCTAACTGCAAGTACTGTACTGTACAGCCCTTCCTTGCTCATTCTGGACTGATATAGTGGAAGTGAAGCAAGCCCCTCGGTTATATGGACAACATGTTTGTCCAAATGCAGTGTAACAGCATCCAAGGATACAGCATTTCGCTCGTTCATTGAAATATTGATCAAAGGGAAAGAGAAAGTGTGAAGACTAAAGAGAGATATAGAAATAGAGAGTGTGAAGGGAGATGGGTCTGAACATGGTTGCTGTGTGCATCGCTCTCTGTCATCTCCCCCTGGCTTTGATAACAGAACCACTAACAGGGAGAAGATAATCAGCCAGTAGAGTGAATAACGCACTTCTCCGGTCCCATTCCTCAGTCTCATTTAATGCATCATTTACCTCCAAACATTTCTGGATGGAAGTGATATGGTGACATACAGTAGCATGGAGATGGCTTAAGGCAGGGGACAGGGCGGTATAATGGAGAAAGAGCAGTTCTCATTAAGGGGCAAAAAATGTATGGATTAGAGACAAAAGTATCAATGTCCTCAATCTTCAAACTTGAAGGGCCTTATTGAGGACCTGGATAATTCTCCAGTTTCTCTGAACTAAAACCCAACTATGATAAGTGTACTATATAATGGATTGGGTCTTTAAAAATATAAACTTTAAATTGCCATGTGTTCTCCCGATTAAGTGGGCGGATGGTGAAGTTGACCCAAGTTAAACATATCCGGGAAAAGTTGAGTGATCTTGCAACTATTACCTTTGATAGAAAACGTAGCAAAATAGATAGATCCATCCTAGATCCAAGATCCTATGTAGATGCAGTCCGGGATCTTAAGCATAACAAATTCGTAATATATTGTACGAATTGGATTCGTAACATATCATACGAATTGCATTAAAAAAACCATCACATATCATACAAAATGGATAACGTAGTACACAATTGGATGACGTAGTACACAAAAAACGGGGACCCGATTTGGCTCGTGAGCACCACTTTCAAAACTACTGGCTGATATTATACAAAAGTTCCGGAGCACTATACCGAAATAATATCTAAATCCAAACTGGTTTTCAAGCAGGCTGCTAGAGACACATCCAATGTTCAAAAGGGGGCTTTTTGCCTTTATACAGATTAAAACCAACCATTTCCAGTGAATTGACAATGGAACCCTGTTTATAACACTTACATTTACATTTACGTCATTTAGCAGACGCTCTTATCCAGAGCGACTTACAAATTGGTGCATTCACCTTATAGCCAGTGGGATAACCACTTTACAATATGTTTTTTTTGTTGTTGGGGGGGTGGGGTAAGGGGGGGGGTAGAAGGATTACTTTATCCTATCCCAGGTATTCCTTAAAGAGGTGGGGTTTCAAGTGTCTCCGGAAGGTGGTGAGTGACTCCGCTGTCCTGGCGTCGTGAGGGAGCTTGTTCCACCATTGGGGTGCCAGAGCAGCGAACAGTTTTGAATGGGCTGAGCGGGAACGGTGCTTCCGCAGAGGTAGGGGGGCCAGCAGGCCAGAGGTGGATGAACGCAATGCCCTCGTTTGGGTGTAGGGACTGATCAGAGCCTGAAGGTACGGAGGTGCCGTTCCCCTCACAGCTCCGTAGGCAAGCACCATGGTCTTGTAGCAGATGCGAGCTTCAACTGAAAGCCAGTGGAGTGTGCGGAGGAGCGGGGTGACGTGAGAGAACATGGGAAGGTTGAACACCAGACGGGCTGCGGCATTCTGGATGAGTTGTAGGGGTTTAATGGCACAAGCAGGGAGCCCAGCCAACAGCGAGTTGCAGTAATCCAGACGGGAGATGACAAGTGCCTGGATTAGGACCTGTGCCGCTTCCTGTGTAAGGCAGGGTCGTACTCTCCGAATGTTGTAGAGCATGAACCTACAGGATCGGGTCACCGCCTTGATGTTAGCGGAGAACGACAGGGTGTTGTCCAGGGTCAGGCCAAGGCTCTTTGCACTCTGGGAGGAGGACACAACAGGAGTTGTCAACCGTGATGGCGAGATCATGGAACGGGCAGTCCTTCCCCGGGAGGAAGAGCAGCTCCGTCTTGCCCAGGTTCAGCTTGAGGTGGTGATCCGTCATCCACACTGATATGTCTGCCAGACATGCAGAGATTCGATTCGCCACCTGGTTATCAGAAGGGGGAAAGGGAAGATTAGTTGTGTGTCGTCTGCGTAGCAATGATAGGAGAGGCCATGTGAGGATATGACAGAGCCAAGTGACTTGGTGTATAGCGAGAATAGGAGAGGGCCTAGAACTGAGCCCTGGGGGACACCAGTGGTGAGAGCACGTGGTGCGGAGACAGATTCTCGCCACGCCACTTGGTAGGAGCGACCTGTATAAGTATCCTCTTTGTTAAATGAAGCCATACAGAGCTGGTTACAATTCCCAATTTCATCCGCCAGGAGAGGCAGAACAAATATTACAGCAAATATGGCGAAACTCTAATGTACTGATAGACAAAAGACCAAATTTCTTGAAAAAAATGTATAAGGTATCATGTTTATGAATTACATTGTAAATAAGGTTGGTAAAATTATGTCACACAAGCAATTAACAAAGGTGTATGAAGATGTATGCTCAATACAAAAGTATAACCAACTCGTCACAGCTCTGCCACAAAAATGGAAGACGCATTTACTCAAAATAGAAAGGAATGAATTGGTTTGTCTGCTTAATCATCATTTGATTCTCTCTGGGTGGTAGAGATGGTCAATAGGATTTAAAACAAGTTTCAAATGTTTGTTGCCAATATTGCCAATCCTCATATTGGTGTAAGGAAATGTGATACCCTGTTGCGCAATGAATCTGAATAGATCAACACACCTGTGCAAACGCGCACACACACACACAAATACCTTGATGCCACATGTTTATAGGGGTAGTATATTCCACTAGCACAGGCTGGCCTCCCAGTTCATCAGCCTGGTCTTATAGACTAGACATAACATAGTAAATGTAAATGTGGTCCTCTGTAGCTCAGCTGGTAGAGCACAGCGCTTGTAATGCCAAGGTAGTGGGTTCGATCCCCGGGACCACCCATACACAAAAATGTATGCACGCATGACTGTAAGTCGCTTTGGATAAAAGCGTCTGCTAAATGGCATATTATTATTTTATTATTTAAATCAGGGACAATCAAATTAGTAAGATATGTTATGTTTGGTATGGTTACATAAGACAGAAGGTTACTTAAGGTAAAAATGTGTTCGAATCTCATCATGGACAACTTTCGCATTTTAGCAACTACTTACTACTTTGCAACTACTTAGCATACATACACATACATACGGTGAGGGAAAAAAGTATTTGATCCCCTGCTGATTTTGTACATTTGCCCACTGACAAAGAAATGATCAGTCTATAATTTTAATGGTAGGTTTATTTGAACAGTGAGAGACAGAATAACAACAAAAAAATCCAGAAAAACGCATGTCAAAAATGTTATAAATTGATTTGCATTTTAATGAGGGAAATAAGTATTTGATCCCTCTGCAAAACATGACTTAGTACTTGGTGGCAAAACCCTTGTTGGCAATCACAAAGGTCAGACGCTTCTTGTAGTTGGCCACCAGGATTGCACACATCTCAGGAGGGATTTTGTCCCACTCCTCTTTGCAGATCTCCAAGTCATTAAGGTTGAGGCTGACGTTTGGCAACTCGAACCTTCAGCTCCCTCCACAGATTTTCTATGGGATTAAGATCTGGAGACTGGCTAGGCCACTCCAGGACCTTAATGTGCTTCTTCTTGAGCCACTCCTTTGTTGCCTTGGCCGTGTGTTTTGGGTCATTGTCATGCTGGAATACCCATCCACGACCCATTTTCAATGCCCTGGCTGAGGGAAGGAGGTTCTCACCCAAGATTTGACGGTACATGGCCCCGTCCATCGTCCCTTTGATGCGGTGAAGTTGTCCTGTCCCCTTAGCAGAAAAACACCCCCAAAGCATAATGTTTCCACCTCCATGTTTGACGGTGGGGATGGTGTTCTTGGGGTCATAGGCAGCATTCCTCCTCCAAACACGGTGAGTTGAGTTGATGCCAAAGAGCTCCATTTTGGTCTCATCTGACCACAACACTTTCACCCAGTTCTCCTCTGAATCATTCAGATGTTCATTGGCAAACTTCAGATGGGCCTGTATATGTGCTTTCTTGAGCAGGGGGACCTTGCGGGCGCTGCAGGATTTCAGTCCTTCACGGCGTAGTGTGTTACCAATTGTTTTCTTGGTGACTATGGTCCCAGCTGCCTTGAGATCATTGACAAGATCCTCCCGTGTAGTTCTGGGCTAATTCCTCACCGTTCTCATGATCATTGCAACTCCACGAGGTGAGCTCTTGCATGGAGCCCCAGGCCGAGGGAGATTGACAGTTCTTTTGTGTTTCTTCCATTTGCGAATAATTGCACCAACTGTTGTCACCTTCTTACCAAGCTGCTTGGCGATGGTCTTGTAGCCCATTCCAGCCTTGTGTAGGTCTACAATCTTGTCCGACATCCTTGCAGAGCTCTTTGGTCTTGGCCATGGTGAAGAGTTTGGAATCTGATTGATTGATTGCTTCTGTGGACAGGTGTCTTTTATACAGGTAACAAACTGAGATTAGGAGCACTCCCTTTAAGAGTGTGCTCCTAATCTCAGCTCGTTACCTGTGTAAAAGACACCTGGGAGCCAGAAATCTTTCTGATTGAGAGGGGGTCAAATACTTATTTCCCTCATTAAAATGCAAATCAATTTATAACATTTTTGACATGCGTTTTTCTGGATTTTTCTGTTGTTATTCTGTCTCTCACTGTTCAAATAAACCTACCATTAAAATTATAGACTGATCATTTCTTTGTCAGTGGGCAAACGTACAAAATCAGCAGGGGATCAAATATAAACCTCATTGTACATACTATATACATTTTATGGACACAGTCAATAATTATATTTTGTTTGTTTTTACTCCTGAACTTCCTCCGATCATTTTCATGATGTCCATCTGGTATGCTTCTATATGCCATATCTTTCTAACTGTGCTCTTTCACAAAAGCTCACAATATATAATATACTTATTATGGACACAGCATGTCTTACACTAGTTATCTTGTTGTTATTAGTTGTTGTTATTAGTCCCATCCTTCAGCTCCATTCAACACCTCCCATCTATCTCTTAACACCATCCATATTGGATTTCTATTTGCCATATATTAATCTATTTTTTTACTTAACATTTATTTTTCTTAAAACTGCATTGTTGGTTAAGGGCTTGTAAGTAAGCATTTCACTGTAAGGTCTACACCTGTTGTATTCGGCGCATGTGACAAATACAATTTGATTTGATTTAACCCTAACCCCTTGCCTAGCTAAAGTTAGCCACCTAGCTAACTTTAGCAAGCTAGCTACCTAGCTAACATTAGCCACAACAAATTGGGATTCGTAACATATATGTATTGCAAATTCGTAACATATTGTATGAATTGCAATTCATAACATATCATACTAATTTAATTCGTAACATAACATACTAATTATAATTCGTAACATACCATGCGAAATGGATGATGGCCATCCACAAACGAATACATACCATTCGAAACGTAGCCTACATAATAATACGAAATGCTCTGAGACCATGAGTTGATCAACCCTTCAGATGAGGAGGGGAACAGACGTTTATGGTGCGCTATGTCACGTTTGGGCATTTTGTTACCTATTGGAAATCATCTTACCTCCGTGCCTATCTATCACATTCCTTGCCTGTGGCTGTGAGACACGGTACCCGTTGGAGTTGACACACTTATAGACAAATTCCAAATCAAACGACCGACATTGAAACAATTCAAACCATGCAATAGCTTTTCTCTGTCAAGTTTGAGCCCCTGATAGGATTTTCAAATGTTCCATTGCGAATAGATTGACACTGGCATTGAAGGCCAGTAAAAGCTTTTTAAACAGATGTAGTATTCAACAACAAGATTCCATCCAGTGTCTCTAAACTGCAGCAGCTTTGATAGCACCCTGTAAATGCAGATTCATAAAACTTGAAAACCCCGCCTACTTGACAACCATCGTCTGTTTACGAAAAGTCACGGGTACAACTTGGACCGGAGGGTGATAACGAGACATTCTACAGTGGTTCGGAAAACTCTACAGGGGATCCGTGTCAGACAGTCTCGTCTATATGTTTAGAATAAGTTGCCAAACTAGAAGGATATGATACAGCTGGGTCGACGTCCTTTGAAGGGTTAAAACTTGTATTTATTTATTTCCTAACTGGAGTGGTTTTCGGAGGTTAGTTATGGTGTAGGCTAACCGCCGGAACGCGCTTTTCATTGGGCACCATTCGTCACACTTCATTCTCAATAATTCAACCAGCACCACATGAAAACAATGGCGAGGCGCAAAAAGGCACATCGGGTTGGAATTTAACTGCACGTAGCCATAGCACAGGTTGAAAACGGGCTCCGAGAAAACTGAGATCCGGGGCAACCCGAGTCGAATCGAGATGGAAAGCCCGACCGAAACCCCAACCAGGGCTGCAGAGTATCTGAAGGAGCTTAATAACATAATCGAGACCCAACAGGAGTTACTGGAGAGGCAGAAGAAAAGGATAGAGGAGCTGGAGCATCAAGTGTCCGACTTGTGTTCAGAAAACGCCTGTTTGAAAGACCTGTACCAGCGGCACCTGGCTACGTGTAGGCTGCTGCAACAGGGCAACAGCCACGCAACGTTGGGTGACATAAAGGAAAACATCACCCAAGAAAAGTAAGAATTTATTGCACGCACTGCACTATTGAAAGACATTGATAGATGTCGCAAATAATCCCCCATAGTTCCCAAAATCCTTGACAGGAATCAGCTCTTAAAACCCCAGATAAACGCACACCACCAACATAGGCCTACACTTTGTAAAATGTTCTAGATGTACAAAGTCTCTATAGGCGTATTTGATCTAACGTTATAGCCTAATAGGTGATGATATAGCCTAAAGTAAAGGTTTGCATCAAAACTTATTTTCCTAAGAGACCAGATTGGCCACTTCGCACAAGACCGTTTTCATTGTATTACAGCCAAGCCAACAGGCTTCTTGAAACGCCACGATATAACTGAACACTAATAGGCCCAACAGCACATTGCAAGCCATAATAGAACTGTCCATCAATAGGCTACAGTCTGCTACCTCCCCGCGGGTCTTAAGCGGTTGGACACTTTAATGGTTAGCTTTACGCACAGTGCGATTAAAGATAAATGTTGCCATATGGAGCTTGGAATATGATCATTGACCATATATGGAAACCTTTGCGACTCCAGGTGTGTTTCATTCAAGCGCCTGGAAGTTATTGTGCAGAGGAATACGTTTTTAATGGGGCTCAAAGATTTCATATGAATGAATTATCCTTTAAATCAATCTAGGCTATTCTATTTTTAGTCAGTCTTTTTCATTTGACTGCGTTTATCCCTTTTGTTCAGGACTTGATGGGCTCTGTTTTCATTGCATCTGTTTTGTGATAACCATGTTATCTATAAAGTAGTGAGCTATTATGTCATCTAATTGAGTAAATCAAGTTTTATCTTGAATCCAGTTGGTGAGCATTAAACCCAAATAGATTTGTAATATGACTGTCTGAAGGTTATATAATTTGCTTTGTCGTCAATGACTGTTTTTCAATACAAACAACTGCCATGGCTTTCCTCCAATGTCCTCCCTATTACTGTAGCCTATAACCAGAATGGAATGAATTGGAGGAGGTCCAGTGCCAGTGGGCAGTAATCTTGCTTCCCAGTGACCAGACAGAGACTCCAGGCTGTCAGGTTCACTACTGTCATGGAGTCTTTTGATTCATGTTTGGTAACCTCAGTTGGCTGAGGGCTCTCCCATGCCAGACTAGCTCAGCCTCAGTGTGCTAGTCTTTTAAGTGGATTTCATGTGTCGGGCAGGGACAAATCCGGGATATTTATGGAATGCGCGCGGTACAAGCTCTGGGAAAAGGAGCTGAGCTGGGATAGATCAATTCTGCAATCACTTCCATATGTTTCAGTTTTATGTAGGAGGAGGGCAGTCTGGGCGGCTCTCGTCTGGGAGGGACTTGAGGTTTAGCCGCGGAAGGCTAGGCAGGGCAGGGTGATGGAGCATATATCACAGACAGACAGTGACACGCAAGCTGTCAGGAATTACTCTCACGCACATCAGCACTGTGTTTAAAGTCCACTCCATGCAGTTATTACCTCACTAACATACAGACACTTACCTCAGCTTCAACAGTCAGCAGGATCTTGAAACCTCCGGCGACCGTTGTCTTAGAGGGAGGGCGTGTTTGTGTCCTGATGAGTTGTGGCAGCCAATCAATATGTACATGGATGACTCGTGGACAGTGTGTATTTGCTGTGGGATCAGCTCGACATATGAGATCAGGACATACTCGCCTTTGACCGTTAGCTGGGGCCTTTAATAAATATCACCTCCAAAGCCACATATGATTTGATGTCTTTGGAAAAGCTCACTATATCGTCCCTTCTCGCTCATCCCCCCACCGTCAGTATCTGAGCACCAGCCTGTGTTGGGTGATAGCGCTGTCTGGGAGACAGGCTTGGGCAGTGTACCTTTATGAATGTATTTTAAAATACAGATGGTATGATTTTTAATTTTGGAGGTTTGGGACCCCCTAAAGCTTGTGGGGGTGCGTGCTACGCCAATGCTTTTAAGTAAGCTATCTAAGATGTGCCAAATAAATTATCTCCAGCTCAGGGCTCCAGCTATGCATTTGGTTTGCTAACTTGCTAGCTAAGTGGCTAGCTTGCAAGATCAAGCTTCTTGATTACAGAAGACACAATCAATTCCCTCCTGGGTCAAGATCCCTGCCAAGATCCCTGCCTAAATCTGTTTTGTGCAGTAAAAAAAGTTGTAAAAAGTTTGGAAAGAAATATCACCCCTTGTGTGCACTGCCGGTAATACCGTATACCCCGGGATGGTACATGAACGGTATGAAAATCTGGATACCGCCCAACCTTAGGAGACGGTACTGGAGAACTAGGCTGGTTACTTAGCAGTCTGTGCTCTTCCTCTATGATCCTGATGAAATATGACAGAGATTATTAACGTAAAGTGAGTTTTATGGCTGGTTACTGAAATCTTAATGGCATACAAGTGTGGTGGGCAATTCTAAACCAACAGTATAAAAAGCAAGACTGCCAGAGAACTGTAAGTCTAATTTCAGTAGGAGAAAATGTGATTTAAATGGTGCATGTACATGACACTTAAACTGAGACTGATCATTTTCCAGATCATTATCACGAGATGGGCGGAAACAAGAAATGTTTGGGACCATATTCTGTAATTTAGGTCTTCTCACGTGCTGCTGTTCGTCCTTATTTTATAATGACTATTGAATATTTTACTGCATGCTTTTAAAGCAGTGTGGATAGGCCTTCTGTCATTGTCTTAACTTCAGACGCTAGAGACTCATCAGCCTTTGGTGGCATTGATGAGACCGCATAGTCTAAATTCTCATTTATTGCTTTTATCTTGAGCTATTCTTAAGTACTTAGAACTTGAAAGTTATTTCTAACCTACTGTTTTGACTCAAACAGCCTTAATAATTGTATCTCAGTCTTGGTGATATTTGTATCACCTAGGGTCTATTTATAGCAAGGGCAGAAAAAAATAGTCAGTAAGCTGCTGGATGTGACATCACTTTTTATGGCATGGACACCCTGGTAGCGTTTGCCGGCCGAGAGTACTTAGCACCTCTGAACAGAGTGCTGTCTGTAATTTGCAAACTGAGTGCAAATCGATTCTACGTAGAATCGTGCGAAAATGTCGGCTGTCAGATGTCTACCAGTGGGTGGTCCCTAAAACACGCCACGCCGAACAAACAGCATGTGTAGTCCCTTACACCAGGGTTTCCCAAAGTCGGTCCTGGGGCCCCCCCGGGTGCACACTTTTAACTACATAGCTGATTCAAATAATCAAAGCTTGATGATGAGTTGGTTATTTTGGGGGTGTAGCGAAATGTTATTGCTGGTGTAGCGAAATGCTAGTGTTCCTAGTTCCAATAGTGCAGTAGTATCTAACAATTCACATCAATACACACAAATCTAAAAGTAAAATAATGGAATTAAGAAATATATAAATAGTGGGACGAGCAATGTCGGAGTGGCATTGACTAAAATACAGTAGAATACAGTATATACATATGAAATTAGTAAAACAGTATGTAAACATTATTAAAGTGACTAGTGTTCCATTATTAAAGTGACCAGTGATTCCATGTCTATGTACATGCAGCCTCTAAGGTGCAGGGTTGAGTAACCGGGTGATGGCTATTTAACATAATAAATAAATAAATTGGTCATTTAGCAGACGCTCTTATCCAGAGCGACTTACAGGAGCAATTAGGGTTAAGTGCCTTGCTCAAGGGCACATCGACAGATTTTTCACCTAGTCGGCTCGGGGATTAGAACCAGCGACCTTTCGGTTACTGGCACAACGCTCTTAACCACTAAGCTACCTGCCGCCCCAGTCTGATGGCCTTGAGATAGAAGCTGTTTTTCAGTCTCTCGGTCCCAGCTTTGATGCACCTGTACTGGCCTCGCCTTCTGGATGATAGTGGGGTGAACAGGCCATGGCTCGGGTGGTTGATGTCCTTGATGATCTTTTTGGCCTTCCTGTGACATCTGGTGCTGTACAGTGAGGGAAAAAAGTATTTGATCCCCTGCTGATTTTGTATGTTTGCCCACTGACAAAGAAATGATCAGTCTATAATTTTAATGGTAGGTTTATTTGAATAGTGAGAGACAGAATAACAACAAAAAAATCCAGAAAAACACATGTCAAAAATGTTATAAATTGATTTGCATTTTAATGAGGGAAATAAGTATTTGACCCTCTCTCAATCAGAAAGATTTCTGGCTCCCAGGTGTCTTTTATACAGGTAATGAGCTGAGATTAGGAGCACACTCTTAAAGGGAGTGCTCCTAATCTCAGCTTGTTACCTGTATAAAAGACACCTGTCCACAGAAGCAATCAATCAATCAGATTCCAAACTCTCCACCATGGCCAAGACCAAAGAGTTCTCAGAGGATGTCAGGGACAAGATTGTAGACCTACACAAGGCTGGAATGGGCTACAAGACCATTGCCAAGCAGCTTGCTGAGAAGGTGATAACAGTTGGTGCGATTACTCTCAAATGGAAGAAACACAAAATACCTGTCAATCTCCCTCGGCCTGGGGCTCCATGCAAGATCTCTCCTCGTGGAGTTGCAATGATCATGAGAACGGTGAGGAATCAGCCCAGAACTACACGGGAGGATCTTGTCAATGATCTCAAGGCAGCTGGGCCCATAGTCACCAAGAAAACAATTGGTAACACACTACGCCGTGAAGGACTGAAATCCTGCAGCGCCCGCAAGGTCCCCCTGTCCCACTCCTCTTTGCAGATCTTCTCCAAGTCATTAAGGTTTCGAGGCTGACGTTTGGCAACTCGAACCTTCAGCTCCCTCCACAGATTTTCTATGGGATTATGGTCTCTAGACTGGCTAGGCCACTCCAGGACCTTAATGTGCTTCTTCTTGAGCCACTCCTTTGTTGCCTTGGCTGTGTGTTTTGGGTCATTGTCATGCTGGAATACACATCCACGACCCATTTTCAATGCCCTGGCTGAGGGAAGGAGGTTCTCACCCAAGATTTGACGGAACATGGCCCCGTCCATCGTCCCTTTGATGCGGTGAAGTTGTCCTGTCCCCTTAGCAGAAAAACACCCCCAAAGCATAATGTTTCCACCTCCATGTTTGACGGTGGGGATGGTGTTCTTGGGGTCATAGGCAGCATTCCTCCTCCTCCAAACACGGCGAGTTGAGTTGATGCCAAAGAGCTCGATTTTGGTCTCATCTGACCACAACACTTTCACCCAGTTCTCCTCTGAATCATTCAGATGTTCATTGGCAAACTTAAGACGGGCCTGTATATGTGCTTTCTTGAGCAGGGGGACCTTGCGGGCGCTGCAGGATTTCAGTCCTTCATGGCGTAGTGTGTTACCAATTGTTTTCTTGGTGACTATGGGCCCAGCTGCCTTGAGATCATTGACAAGATCCTCCCGTGTAGTTCTGGGCTGATTCCTCACCGTTCTCATGATCATTGCAACTCCACGAGGTGAGCTCTTGCATGGAGCCCCAGGCCGAGGGAGATTGACAGGTCTTTTATGTTTCTTCCATTTGAGAATAATCGCACCAACTGTTGTCACCTTCTCACCAAGCTGCTTGGCAATGGTCTTGTAGCCCATTCCAGCCTTGTGTAGGTCTACAATCTTGTCCCTGACATCCTTGGAGAGCTCTTTGGTCTTGGCCATGGTGGAGAGTTTGGAATCTGATTGATTGATTGCTTCTGTGGACAGGTGTCTTTTATACAGGTAACAAGCTGAGATTAGGAGCACTCCCTTTAAGAGTGTGCTCCTAATCTCAGCTCATTACCTGTATAAAAGACACCTGGGAGCCAGAAATCTTTCTGATTGAGAGAGGGTCAAATACTTATTTCCCTAATTTAAAATGCAAATCAATTTATAACATTTTCGACGTGTTTTTCTGGATTTTTTTGTTGTTATTCTGTCTCTCACTGTTCAAATAAACCTACCATTAAAATTATAGACTGATCATTTCTTTGTCAGTGGGCAAACGAACAAAATCAGCAGGGGATCAAATACTTTTTTCTCTCACTGTAGGTGTCCCGGAGGGCAGGCAGTGTGCCCCCGGTGATGCTTTGGGCAGACCACACCACCCTCTGGAGAGCCCTGCGGTTGCGGGCAGTGCAGTTGCCGTACCAGGCAGTGATACAGCCTGACAGGATGCTCTCAATTGCGCGTCTGTAAAAGTTTGTGAGGGTCTTAGGGGCCAAGCAAAATTTATTCAGCCTCCTGATGCGCTGTTGCGCCTTCTTCACCACACTGTCTGTGTGGGTGGACCATTTCAGATTGTCAGTGATGTGTACGCCGAGGAACTTGAAGCTTCTCACCTTCTCCACTGTGGTCCCATCAATGTGGATAGGGTGCTTGCTCCCTCTGCTGTCTCCTGAAGTCCACGATCAGCTCCTTTGTTTTGTTGACGTTGAGGGAGAGGTTATTTTCCTGGCGTAGTGGAGGTGTTGTTTCACCACCTGGGGGCGGCCCGTCAGGAAGTCCAGGACCCAGTTGCACAGGGCGGGGTTCAGACACAAGGCCCGAAGCTTAATGATGAGCTTGGAGGGTACGATGGTGTTGAAGGCTGAGCTATAGTCAATGAACAGCATTCTTACATAGGTATTCCTCTTGTCCAGATGGGATAGGGCAGTGTGCAGTGCGATGGCGATTGCATCGTCTGTGGATGTATTGGGATATGCAAATTGAAGTGGGTCTAGGGTGTCAGGTAAGGTGGAGGTGATATGATCCTTAACTAGCCTCTCAAAGCACTTCATGATGACAGAAGTGAGTGCTACAGGGCAATAGTCATTTAGTTCAGTTACCTTTGCTTACTTGGGTACAGGAACAATGGTGGACATCTTGAAGCAAGTGGGGACAGCAGACTGGGATAGGGAGAGATTGAATATGTCCGTAAACACTCCAGGCAGCTGGTCTGTGCATGCTCTGAGGACGCGGCTAGGGATGCCGTCTGGGCCGGCAGCCTTGCAAGGGTTAACACGCTTAAATGTCTTACTCACGTCGGCCCCAGAGAACGAGAGCCCACAGTCCTTGGGAGCGGACCGGGTCGGTGGCACTGTGTTAACCTCAAAGCAGGCGAAGGCGTTTAGCTTGTCCGGGAGCAAGACGTCGGTGTCCGCGGCGTGGCTAGTTTTCCATTTGTAATCCATGATTGTCTGTAGACCCTGCCACATATGTCTCATGTCTAAGCCATTGAATTGTGACTTCCCTTTGTCTCTGTACTGATGTTTTGCCTGTTTGATTGATTGGCTTTACGGAGGGAATAACTACACTGTTTGTATTCGACCACATTCGCAGTCACCTTGCCGTGGTTAAATGCGGTGGTTTGTGCTTTGAGTTTTGCGCGAATGCTGTCATCTATCCACGGTTTTTGGTTTGGGTAGGTTTTAATAGTCACAGTGGGAACAACATCCCCTATACACTTCCTGATGAACTCTGTCACCGTGTCCATGTATATGTACATCAATGTTATTCTCAGAGGCAACCCGGAACATATAACAGTCCGCGTGATCAAAACAATCTTGAAGCATGGAATCCGATTGGTCAGACCAGCGTTGAATAGAACTTTGCACGGGTACTTCCTGTTTGAGTTTCTGCCTATAGGAAGGGAGGAGCAGAATGGAGTCGTGATCTGATTTGCCGAAGGGATGGCGGGGGATGGCCTTGTAGCCATCCCGGAAGGGTGAGTAACAATGGTCGGGAGTTTTTGAAGCGCGAGTACTACAGGCAAGGTGTTGATAGAACTTTGGTAGCGTTTTCCTCAAATGTACTTTGTTAAAGTCCCCAGCTACAATAAATACGGCCTTAGGATATGTGGTTTCCAGTTTGCACAAAGTCCAGTGTAGTTCCTTGAGGGCCGTCATGGTATCGGCTTGAGGGGGAATATACATGGCTGTGACTATTACCAAAGATAATTCTCTTTGGAGGTAATTCGGTCTGCATTTAATTGTGAGGTAATCTTGGTCGGGTGAACAAAAGGATTTGAGTTCCTGTACGTTATCACAATCACACCTCTTCTCTGCTGGCGGCGTCTTGGAGGAGCCTCTGGGATAAGTTCAATTTCCGGCTGTATGTAATAACACACAACTTTCTGGCCTAATAATGTAAGAAATAACTCACAAAAAAACAAAATACTGCAAAGTTGCTTAGGAGCTGCCATGTCTGTCGGCGCCATCTTTAGCTCTCTCTTTCCCCACCATCTCTTTTTCAAATCACAGACCAGTGGAGAGAGCATCACAGGGACCCCTGATAATGGGCCTTGTGTTGCCAAGTCAACAGATGTCTCCTCTGATATTTCTGCACTACAAGGCGAGACCCCTGGGCAGCGCTCTGTGTCAGGTTCTGAGAGAGGAAAGAGGGCCACTGCTCAAGTATTGGAAATCATTCCAGCAGCCACTGACCCTGCACAGGAACCATAGACCCTATAGCACCACTAAATGAACATATAGCCTATCCCCTAGGTTAGGGTGGTCAGGCAGGGCTAGGCAGCGGTTGATTTGATTTGACTGCCTATATAAGTTTGAAATCCCAAGTTGACTCCTACTGGAGTAAAGCTGGATCAGGTTGAGTAAAGCTGGCTAAATCTCACTAAAGCCTTCTATCCAGTTCTTTCTTACCCCTACCCCCACCACGCACGCACACACAAACACATGAAAACACACATCACACACAATCCTTTCTTCAAAATAAGGGAAGAGGAGGGAGCAGTTAGATAGTTTGAGAGTCAGACGGAGAGAGGAGTCAGACAGGGAGAGGAGTCAGCCGGAGAGAGGAGTCAGACAGGGAGAGGAGTCAGCCGGAGAGAGGAGTCAGACAGGGAGAGGCTCCTGCTCTTTCCTAAACAGTCTGCCTTGTCAGCTCTCTGTTGTCTGAGTGTTTGTGCTGACCATATGCACGTGTGTTTCCATAATAGTCAGCTCTTGTTAAAGAACAGACATCCACTCTGCATCTTCCCAAGACTCTGGGCTCTATTTTCGTCTGGCGTTAAGGCGGCGCTAGTGTCAAATGCACGGTAGTTTCGTCATGTAAAAACTGGCACACTGGCATTTTCCAGCCCTAACGCCAGGTTCGGCAATTTACCTGTCTTATATCAGCTCGCTTGCACTCAGATGGGCGGGGCGGAAATATTTGAGGTGTGTTCTTAACATGATCCACAGTGCTAATTTCCGGCAGAGCTGATAGGGAAATTTAAGACCAACCAAAAGCTGGTTTTAGCGGTAACGCAGTTGGTTATAGTATTACATTTACATTTACATTTACGTCATTTAGCAGACGCTCTTGTCCAGAGCGACTTACAAATTGGTGCATTCACCCTATAGCCAGTGGGATAACCACTTTACAATAGTTTTTTTTTGGGGGGGTAGAAGGATTACTTTATCCTATCCCAGGTATTCCTTAAAGAGGTGGGGTTTCAAATGTCTCCGGAAGGTGGTGAGTGACTCGGCTGTCCTGGCGTCGTGAGGGAGCTTGTTCCACCATTGGGGTGCCAGAGCAGCGAACAGTTTTGACTGGGCTGAGCGGGAACTATGCTTCCGCAGAGGAAGGGGAGCCAGCAGGCCAGAGGTGGATGAACGCAATGCCCTCGTTTGGGTGTAGGGACTGATCAGAGCCTGAAGGTACGGAGGTGCCGTTCCCCTCACAGCTCCATAGGCAAGCACCATGGTCTTGTAACGAATGCGAGCTTCAACTGGAAGCCAGTGGAGTGTGCGGAGTGTGCGGAGGAGGGGGGTGACGTGAATTTTGACAGCGGAAACGCAGCCTATCCAGCCGTAACGCACACTGCCCATATGCGCATGGAACAAGAGTAGCTCCTGAGACTGCTTGGAAATAAATCTTAATCACCAAAGCTTTATTAAAATATCAAGTTTGAGAGGAGTAAAACAGTGATCTGACATTCCCTTTTTATCTATGCATTGTAGGCAGGCCCACATTATTTTAGCCATGCATGTCCGTTTTGGACGTTCGTAAAACCCTCTCCAAGATGTAGGCTACGTGTCCATGCCCATCATGAAAGGAGAGATGAGAACCTTGGTGAATACCGGTGAACTTCGTATTTAGAAGTTATCTGTAACCTGTAAAAATGTCTTGTTTTCCATTTCATAAAGAATGTTAAAAATCCAAACCCTCCCCTAGGCCTATTATAACAAATTCTGGTTCAACAGCAATGCCGGTCTTTTTTATCTTGGCAATGTTATGATATCATTACATTTGACATGTATTTTATTGTTGTTGTTTTAAAAAAACGGATTGCTTGTTTTTCGTTACATTTTATTACAACCAAACTTATTAGAATGATTCACCTTCCTGGTGTTATGGTGACAACAGCTGTGGCGCGCTTGCAATGCAACTTCTGGAGATGTGTGAATGCGATCTGATCTGTAAGATGGTTCTGATTATGTTCATAAAACATAGGCCTATTTGGGAGCAGTATAACGGTGAGGGGACATTCTCCCTTTCTATTTATACTGGATCTTAGTCCACCTACCTTGAAAAGTTTGGATGTGCGTAAAACCCTCCATAGTCTGCATTGTTTAATATTTTATATGCCCACAGGGAGAAATTATGGTGCCTGTAAGTGTGACATAGCCTATTTAAAACAAGTTGTTTTGTTTAGAATTTGATCAGAATTATTCGTTCTATTTTTAGGCCTTATCAATAATTAATTTAATCTTGCTTATTGACAATGTTTGGCATGTCCATGCTCAGCCATAATGCAATTTACACTAGGCCTAGCCCCTATATCAGTGTGAATGCTGTTGAAGCCATGCAATTACTTAGAACAATGTGGACTGCAAATGGCCTCAAGTGAACGTATTTAGCAAAGATAGGTCTACAATTTGTTATTTCGTTTCTGTAAGCCATTTAACAAACTATAACGTACTAACATTTGAATTGGAGTTGATTCCAAGGCAATACATAAGACTGTAAATACACAACTTGAAGCAACCACATATTTCGCCATGGAACACGTTCTGATTGGCCAGTGAGGGGCCAAGCCTCGACACACCCACAACTTGTTTATTCATCAAAACCCAGCCCTTTCACGCCAATGCCAGCAAGTGCGCCGATAATTGTGATAGTGAAAATAGCAACCCAGAAAACATAGCGCTGTCGCCTGTGCTTAGATTTACCATTGCGTTAGAACCCTCTGAATGACAGGCAGACAAACGTACAGTACATCATTCAATTGTTAAGTAATTGTACGTCAGGTCAGGAGGTACAGTAAGTAAACAGGAAATAAAGATAAGCTTCAGCCTCATTGTCATACAGTACAGCACGTCGTAGTCTAATCCTGTGTCAACTGAATGCCAAAACACGGACTGGCACAAACAGTCACCAGTACTTACTTATTCAGGCTAGATCTCCACAAACTTCACAAATCTTCAGTCATACAGAGTAAAAAGTAACCTGAGGAAACTAAACAGGTGAGGTTCTGTCCTTGAGCAGAATGGATGTGTGTGTAGCGTGGTATTTGATGTGGCCTGATCCTGTCTTCTTATTGCATGATGCATTAGAAGGCTGCAAGAAGTTTAATCAGAGTGGCTCCTCTCTGATCCCAACTGGTCCTCTGGGGCCTGGGAGGAATGATGTTTGCAAGCACTTTCATTTCTTATCTCGCTATATGCATCTGCAAACTCTCATTTTGCATTCTAGCCCAGTTCCCAGCCCCGAATGGCCAAAATGCTGTAAACAATATTTGGGATTCTGACCCATCTTCGCAGAGATAGTTTCTCGAACCGCAAGATGTCAAAGAAGTGATGTTACCAAAAATATGTATATTTTTGTAGGTATTTTAGGAAGTACAACTCCAGGAAATGTAAACAACTTAATCAAACCAGGTCCTCGATTTAAAGACATTTTAAAGAAACCCACTGAGTGATCTGCAAAAAAGCACTTGGATAATTAAGTAATGTTATGCACAAGACAGTTGGATATCCATGACCGGTTTTGAAATGGAGCATAGACATAACCATGGGCCATTGCACAGCCCACTGTGGTCTGCCTTACTTAATCCTATGTTTAAGTTTTTTAAATGACACACTATGCCCAATATAAGGCACTACTTTTGATCAGAAGTGCACTATATAGGGAATAGTGTGTATATGATCTATAGTCTATGAGCGAGAGGCTGGGGTGGTGTTAAACGGGGTATGTATGTGCGACACCAACAGAAATGCTCCAGCATGACCCAGAGGTGGCCTTGTCAGGCTGCCATTTGAATGCAGGATGAAACGGGGCCTAGAGTAAACAAACATGAAAAGCATTCTTGCCTGATGAAATATTGATGGACAGAGTGACAAATCATGTGCAGCTCCAAACCTCTCCTCAGTAGTAATGGAGCTCATGTGAACATTAGCCAATGCTGATGGAGGGGCTGAGAGGGAACCAGGCCTGTCTGTTGTTGGTGCTGTAGCAGTACATACAGTAAGTAAAGGATATGTGCCAGAACAGGCTTGTTCTATCACTTTGACTTGGTTGTAAGAAATGACATATCCGACCGTGCTATGGAGATGGATTGATAATAGTGGCCAAGTTTTCCCATAGGCTTTTAAAAATGTTCCCTGGTTTTCTAGTTTCCACTGAAATGAAATATGTCCTCTACAGGGTAGATTGATAGGGTCTATCACACGGTTAATAATCATGTTTTTTAAACGAATTAATCTGGCCTTGATTATCCAATAAGTCAGTAGGTTATGTTTTCAGATATAGAAGTTGGAAATGGCTGCGTTTATCCACAGCTTTCTCTGAAAATATGTTTTAAATGTTTGGTTGATCAAACAGCTGGTTGATCAATTCAATCCATGTTCAACTTTAAGCGGAAAATGTACATGTTATGGAAACCGCGTGTTCGGTTAAGATGCTGTTAGACATTTTAAATTTCCCCAGACTAACTTGGCTTTGAACTAATGCATTGATGATGAAGGTCTTATGTATTCATGTTCTTGTTAACACGCTGTGTACAGTGAGGACGTATGGGGGTGCCACAGGGTTCAATTCTTGGGCTGACTCTTTTCTCCGTCTATAGCAATGATGTCGCTCTTGCTGCTGGTGACTCTCAGATCCACCTCTACGCAGACGACACCATTTTGTATACAGCTGGCCCTTCATTGGACACTGTGTTAACAAACCTCCAAACGAGCTTCAATGCCATACAACACTCCTTCCATAGCCTCCAACTGCTCTTAAACACTAGTAAAACTAAATGCATGCTCTTCAATCGAACGCTGCTGGCACCCGCCCACCCAACTAGAATCACTACTCTCGACGGATCTGACCTAGAGTATGTGGACAACTACAAATACCTAGGTGTCTGGTTAGACTGTAAACTCTCCTTCCAGACTCACATTAAGCATCTCCAATCCAAAGTTAAATCTAGAATCGGCTTCCTATTTCGCAACAAAGCCTCCTTCATTCATGCTGCCAAACATGCCCTCGTAAAACTGACTATCCTACCGATCCTTGACTTCGTAGCCGAAGTCTACGCCTCTTCGTCGGTGATTGGTCAACAGTAGGGATTCTTCAATTAAGTCTTTGTTGTCATTCAACGAGAGACGACTCGTTTTCATGCAAATCTTTTCTTTGAGAAATACTGCACCAAACATCTTCATTGGATGGAAAATTCAATTAATGACAGATTTCTTGAGTTCTCTTAGATTGACTAAGATAGACTTGATTATTTTGAGGACTGGCTATGGCGTCTCAAAATGGACAAACAGTACTTTCAACTGAAGGTATTTTAAGGGAGTATAACTGAAGCATGCTGACACCTTGAGGCCTCAGACACACCAATAGTGTTTGCTGGCCGATAGTACATAGCACCTCTGAATGGAATTTGCGAACTGAGTTTGCACCGATTTTTCATTTTTTGGCAGTCAGACGTCTACAACGGGTGGTCCCTAAAACACAGTGCACTGAACGATCGGTAGACGAACGCTAGATGGCACAATTATTGTATAATCGTGTAACCGACAATTATGGACAACCCCCCAAAAAATCTTAATAATTGTCTTAATGCGTTCATTTTAGAAGAAGGGAATATTCAGCTTTATATTCAAGTAGGTACAGTGACTTCAGAAATTATTCATACCCCTTGACTTATTCCACATTTTGTTGTTACAGCCTGAATTCAAAATGGATTAAATAGATTTCTCTCTCACCCATCTACACACAATACCCTATAATGACAAAGTGAAAACATGTTTTTAGAGATTTTTACAAATTTATTGAAAATGAAATACAGAAATATCACATTTACATAAATATTCAAATCCCTGAGTCAATACATGTTAGAATCACCTTTGGCATTGATTACAGCTGTGCGTCTTTCTGGGTAAGTCTCTAAGAGCTTTGCACACCTGAATTGTACAATATTTATACATTATTCTTTAAATAATTCTTCAAGCTCTGTCAAGTTGGTTGTTGATCATTGCTGGACAGCCATTTTTAAGTCTTGCCATAGATTTTCAAACTGATTTAAGTCAAAAATGTAACTAGGCCACTCTGGAACATGCAATGTAATCTTGGTAAACAACTTCAGTATAGATTTGGCCTTGTGTTTTAGGTTATTGTCCTGCTGAAAGGTGAATTCATCTCCCAGTGTCTGTTGGAAAGCTTAACCAGGTTTTCCTCTAGGATTTTGCCTGTGCTTTCTGAAAAACTCCCCAGTCCTTAATGATTACCAGCATACCCATAACATGATGCAGCCACCACTATGCTTGAAAATATGGAGAGTGGTACTTAGTAATGTGTTGTATTGGATTTGCCCCAAACATAGCACTTTGTATTCAGGACAAATAGTTAATTGCTTTTCCACATTTTTTGCAGTATATATATTTTTGGGGCTAAGATCAGCTTTAATATTGCAGATAGATTCTGGCTTCTATCAATGTAACTGTCTGCATCATTTCCAATCCCCCATATACAGTGGGGAAAAAAGTATTTAGTCAGCCAACAATTGTGCAAGTTCTCCCACTTAAAAAGATGAGAGAGGCCTGTAATTTTCATCATAGGTACACGTCAACTATGACAGACAAATTGAGAAATTATTAATGGCACCTGTTTGAACTTGTTATCAGTATAAAAGACACCTGTCCACAACCTCAAACAGTCACACTCCAAACTCCACTATGGCCAAGACCAAAGAGCTGTCAAAGGACACCAGAAACAAAATTGTAGACCTGCACCAGGCTGGGAAGACTGAATCTGCAATAGGTAAGCAGCTTGGTTTGAAGAAATCAACTGTGGGAGCAATTATTAGGAAATGGAAGACATACAAGACCACTGATAATCTCCCTCGATCTGGGGCTCCACGCAAGATCTCACCCCGTGGGGTCAAAATGATCACAAGAACGGTGAGCAAAAATCCCAGAACCACACGGGGGGACCTAGTGAATGACCTGCAGAGAGCTGGGACCAAAGTAACAAAGCCTACCATCAGTAACACACTACGACGCCAGGGACTCAAATCCTGCAGTGCCAGACGTGTCCCCCTACTTAAGCCAGTACATGTCCAGGCCCGTCTGAAGTTTGCTAGATTTGGATGATCCAGAAGAGGATTGGGAGAATGTCATATGGTCAGATGAAACCAAAATAGAACTTTTTGGTAAAAACTCAACTCTTCGTGTTTGGAGGACAAAGAATGCTGAGTTGCATCCAAAGAACACCATACCTACTGTGAAGCATGGGGGTGGAAACATCATGCTTTGGGGCTGTTTTTCTGCAAAGGGACCAGGACGACTGATCCGTGTAAAGGAAAGAATGAATGGGGCCATGTATCGTGAGATTTTGAGTGAAAACCTCCTTCCATCAGCAAGGGCATTGAAGATGAAACGTGGCTGGGTCTTTCAGCATGACAATGATCCCAAACACACCGCCCGGGCAACGAAGGAGTGGCTTCGTAAGAAGCATTTCAAGGTCCTGGAGTGGCCTAGCCAGTCTCCAGATCTCAACCCCATAGAAAATCTTTGGAGGGAATTGAAAGTCCGTGTTGCCCAGCGACAGACCCAAAACATCACTGCTCTAGAGGAGATCTGCATGGAGGAATGGGCCAAAATACCAGCAACAGTGTGTGAAAACCTTGTGAAGACTTACAGAAAACGTTTGACCTGTGTCATTGCCAACAAAGGGTATATAACAAAGTATTGAGAAACTTTTGTTATTGACCAAATACTTATTTTCCACCATAATTTGCAAATAAATGCATTAAAAATCCTACAATGTGATTTTCTGGAGAAAAAAAAAACTCAATTTGTTTGTCATAGTTGAAGTGTACCTATGATGAAAATTACAGGCCTCTCTCATCTTTTTAAGTGGGAGAACTTGCACAATTGGTGGCTGACTAAATACTTTTTTTCCCCACTGTATATTTATTTGTAACTATATACAGTGGGGAGAACAAGTATTTGATACACTACCGATTTTGCAGGTTTTCCTACTTACGAAGCATGTAGAGGTCTGTAATTTTTATCGTAGGTACACTTCAACTGTGAGAGATGGAATCTAAAACAAAAATCCAGAAAATCACATTGTATGATTTTTAAGTAATTAATTTGCATTTTATTGCATGACATAAGTATTTAATCACCTAACAACCAGTAAGAATTCCGGCTCTCACAGACCTGTTAGTTTTTCTTTAAGAAGCCCTCCTGTTCTCCACTCATTACCTGTATTAACTGCACCTGTTTGAACTCGTTACCTGTATAAAAGACACCTGTCCACACACTCAATCAAACAGACTCCAACCTCTCCACAATGGCCAAGACCAGAGAGTTGTGTAAGGACATCAGGGATACAATTGTAGACCTGCACAAGTCTGGGATGGGCTACAGGACAATAGGCAAGCAGCTTGGTGAGAAGGCAACAACTGTTGGCGCAATTATTAGAAAATGGAAGAAGTTCAAGATGACGGTCAATCACCCTCGGTCTAGGGCTCCATGCTAGATCTCACCTCGTGGGACATCAATGATCATGAGGAAGGTGAGGGATCAGCCCAGAACTACACGGCAGGACCTGGTCAATCACCTGAAGAGAGCTGGGACCACAGTCTCAAAGAAAACCATTAGTAACACACTATGCCGTCATGGATTAAAATCCTGCAGCTCACGCAAGGTCCCCCTGCTCAAGCCAGCGCATGTCCAGGCCTGTCTGAAGTTTGCCAATGACCATCTGGATGATCCAGAGGAGGAATGGGAGAAGGTCATGTAGTCTGATGAGACACAAATAGAGCTTTGTGGTCTAAACTCCACTCGCCGTGTTTGGAGAAAGAAGAAGGATGAGTACAACCCCAAGAACACCATCCCAACCGTGAAGCATGGAGGTGGAAACATCATTCTTTGGGGATGCTTTTCTGCATAGGGGACAGGACGACTGCACCGTATTGAGGGGAGGATGGATGGGGCCATGTATCGCGAGATCTTGGCCAACAACCTCCTTCCCTCAGTAAGAGCATTGAAGATGGGTCGTGGCTGGGTCTTCCAGCATGACAACGACCCAAAACACACAGCCAGGGCAACTAAGGAGTTGTTTAAAGGTCTTGCTCACATCGGCTACGGAGAGCGTGATCACACAGTCGTCTGGAACAGCTGGTGCTCTCATGCATGCGTCAGTGTTGCTTGCCTCGAAGCGAGCATAAAAGGTATTTAGCCCGTCTGGTAAGCTCGCATCACTGGGCAGCTCGCAGCTGGGTTTCCCTTTTGTAGTCCCTTTGCAGCCATTCAACTCTGTAACTGAATACTTTCTTAAGGTGCAAAAAATGTAAAGTTTACCCAATAGCAGTTTTGACTTTTTAAATGAAGTCACCGTTGGCCTCATGGTGAAATCCCTGAGTGGTTTCGTTCCTCTCCGTCAACTGATGTAGGAAGGACGTCTGTATCTTTGTAGTGACTAAGTGTAATTAGTAACTTCACCATGCTCAAAGGGATATTTAATGTCTGCTTTTTTTTTTTTTTACCATCTACCAATAGGTGCCCTTCTTTGCAAGGCATTGGAAAACCTCCCTGGTCTTTGTGGTTGAATATGTGTTTTAAATTCACTGCTCGACTGAGGGACCTTACAATTATCGGTGTGTGTGGGATACAGAGATGAAAAAATCATAAAAAAATCATATTAATCACTATTATTGCACACAGAGCGAGTCCATGCAACTTATTATGTGACTTAAGCAAATTGTATTTAGGCTTGCCATAACAAAGGGGTTGAATACTTTTCAGCAGACATTTCAGCTTTAGATTTTTAATTTGTTTGTAAACATTTATAGGAACATGATTCCACTTTGACATTATGGGGTATTGTGTGTAGGCCAGTGATATCTCAATTCAATCAATTTAAAATTTAGGCTTTTAAATTTAGGCTGTAACACAACAAAATGTGGAAAAAGTCAAGCGATGTGAATACTTTCTGAAGGCACTGTATAGTTTACTCAGTAGCAGTTTTTTTTATTTTTACAGGAGGTGGGTAAAGTTTGTATTAATTGCAAAACGGCACGGTTGGTAGGAGATGCTTAATTTCCAAAAGTTCCAAGCGGTCAAAACCATTCGTTTTGAGGTAGGGGTGTCACCAAATCTGTGTTGTATTCAATAGGTTTTTCAAAGATTCATTATGAAGCATTATAAGCTCAAAACATTTTTCAGCAAAAATGACAATTATGACAATAACCCTGTCCATTTGCATGACAATGAATCGTTACCCAAAATTCCATAATTGTCACAGCCCTACGCTGGATCCACATCTGGTGCGATTTGTGCGAGCCTTCTTTAGTGATCTTTAAATCATCTAAATAGGCCAGCCAAGTAAACAACCCGCGGAGGTGTTTATCCAGGTGATAAACAGGTCAGAGGAATTTGCACAGTGTTTTGCCATTTGAAATGTCCTTATTTAGGCTGTTAATTTTGTCCATAAGCTTTTCTACAAAGAATTGTAAACGCAGTCAGTTTTCATATAGCACTGTATATATCCCCATCTTTATTCTTGGCGTCATTTACGGTAATTCATTTACTGTAATTAGCTGGGAAACAAACCAAGTCTCAGCTATCCTTAACCCTAGCCCTCTGAAGAACATCTAGTGAAGCCTGAAGATTGGGAGGTTCATAAATAGTTTGCCCACCCAACCCCTTCCCCCCAGTCCTAACAGTGTTAGCATGTGTTTAGGGACCCCTCAGCAGGAAATGGCATGATAGAGAAAGCTGCTTCCTGTGGCTGCCGGTGTACACTCATTCACCCGGCGTTCTGCTGATCAATCAGTGTGCCAGCCAGGCCAAATTTACGGTCGCCTGAACCTCTCTCAGGTGAAAACCGTTAATTAAATACCCCCGCTAGATTAATGTCTACGCAGGGATGATTTACATTCAGACTCACATATAAATCTCTGACAATGGCCGAAGACAATTTTGTGGCTGGGGCTCACATAAACACATATTCCCCCAGAGCAGCATTCATCCTTTAATTAAGTGCAGTTCTACAAACACTCTAAAGATCACACCCCAACATCTCTTAGTGGGCCGAGTCGTGCTGCTGGAAGGACGCCAGGCTGCGCTGACCTCTGCTCCCTCCAATCAGGACTATTAAGATGGCCTTAATGTTTCGCTTTTGTCCTTTGATGTAGCCGGGGGCCACCCCCCATGAGGATGGCTAATGATGGCTTTAATGAGATCTCTAAGCTGTATCTGATGGTGGTTCTGGTAAAGGCCACTCCGAGGGGGGTGGGACGGTGGTGGGAGGGAGCACACACACTACTCTGGGGCCTGACTCTTGTCTTGCCAGGAGCTTCCCTTTAATTTGACTTTGAATAGAGTGGTGGGCTGGAAATTTTCTGTTCTTCATTCCCTATGACATTTGAGAACACACTTTTTGAATTACACCGCAGGGTTAGATGCATGGTGTATAATGCAACTTCATTTCAGGCATCTATTTCAAAGACCATTGAGCTCACGATTGTAATCTCTCGCACATAGACGTGTCTGGTAGAATCACAATGGAAACAGGTCTGAGATCCGGTCCTTAGACCTCCTTCTTCCTCATGTATTCTGTCTGCATTCTGTGTGAAAATGAAATGCCTCTCCAGCCTCCCTTCCTCCTGGCTCTGCTGACTGACAGATATGCCTTTAATAATATGATTAGCTTGATTCTCATTATGGAGGGCTTAATAATGTACAATTTAATTGGACTCTAATGAAGATGGGGATTTGTTCCCTCTCATATCTCTGCTCAGCTATTGGCACTCAGAATGGTGATTCTCAGAAACTTCCATCCTGAGAAAGCATTTTGCTCCATTGATCCGGTTCACAAGGGTATTAGTATCACACCATTACTAGATATGGTTATTTTTATTGCTTTGTGTTTCTCTCAATAATAACAACGAGCTAACAATAACAAAGATATGGAGAAAACAAGAAAGCACATAAGGCGCATATCAACACTCTTCTACTCCGAGGTTCCTTGGCATGGAGTCCTACATCTTTACTTTACTGCTACTATCAACTGCTCCATCAGTCCAAGATTGTTGACAGATGTACAAATGCTCCAGAATCTCTACCAGTAGCCATCTGTATCAGGATACAACATGGTTACTTTTTGAAGCACTTGCCCAGATACATGTTAGTTGTGTACTGTAATTCTGTACTGTATTCAACACCTATTCTGCATAATGTGTAAAATACGCATTCATATGTTCTGCATCCACTTGGTTTGCATTTCTGCTGCTGACAAATAGGTTTCCATAAAATCCTGTGATCCCGTGTCTGGCAGAGAGAGAATTCATAATCTGAATGTTATTTGTAGCTCTATTTGTCTTTCATTTCCTCCCAATCCATTACCCCTCTACCAGCTCTCACAACAAGCTGATGCAGCTGATTCCTAAGCTTTATGTAATACTTGTAGAATGCTGTTTGAACTGTTGTTGCTCGTGCTGTTGCCAAGTGTTAATGTGGTGTGTGTGTCTGTGTGGCTCTTGGCTGTGGAGGTGAATCCTGATTCAACAACTAAACAGCTAAACACAGCCCCATGAACCCTTAGTTCATCACCCTTTGTCATCATCAAGAGATGTCAGAGGAGGTCTCAAAGAACACTAGAAAGTGTCTGGGATCTTGACTAGTTAATACGTGAACCCAGATCTCTATCAGTAATGTTGATTTCTTGCTACACTGTGAGCAGAGATGATTTGGGGTTGTAGTATAAGTTTAGTTTTTTTGTCCTCAGTTTCAGTTGCAATATATGGGGGAACTGAACTGACAAAACATCACGATGAGATCTGTGCTTCCTCTTTGTTTGTTTTCTGTGTTTGCATGCTGACTTTCTAGAAAACCTACATCTACCCTTTAGCCACCAGTCTGAAAATGCATCAATATGAAACTACCTGGCAGTGTGATAAGAGTTAACTGAAATCATTCACAGGCAACCCCTTTCTTTCCAGTGCCTTCATAAAGTATTTACACCGCTTGATCTTTCTTATTTTGCTGTGTTACAGCCTGAATTTAAATTTATGAAATTTTGATTTTGTGTCACTGGCCTACACACAATACCCCATAATGTCAAAGTGGAATGATGTTTTAATTTTGTTTTACAAATTAATTTAAAATGAAAAGCTGAAATGTCTTGAGTCAATAAGTATTCAATCCCTTTTTTTGGCAAGCCTAAATAAGTTCAGGAGTATAAATGTGCTTCAGTTACTTGCATGGACTCACTCTGTGTACAATAATAGCGTTTAACATGATTTTTCAATGACTACCTCTTTTTACCCCACACATACAATTGTCTGTAAGGTCCCTCAGTCGAGCAGTGAATTTCAAACACAGATTATACCACAAAGATCAGGGAGGTTTTCCAATGCCTCGCAAAGAAGGGTACCTATTTGTAGATGGACACATATTTAAAAAAAAGCAGACATTGAATATCCCTTTGAGCATGGGGAAGTTATTCATTACACTTTGGATGATGTATACACCCAGTCACTACAAAGATACAGGCGTCCTAACTAACTAACTCAGTTCCCGGAGTGGAAGGAAACCGCTCAGGGATGTCACCATGAGCCAATGGTGACTTTGAAACAGTTAGAGTTTAATGGCTGTGATAGGAGAAAACTGAGGATTGATCAACAACATTGCAGGTACTCCACAATACTAACCTAAATGACAGAGTGAAAAGAAGGAATATAAAAAAATATTCCAAAACATAACATCCTGTTTGCAATAAGGCACTAAAGAAAAACTGCAAGAAATGTGGCAAATAAATTAACTTTATGTCCTGAATACAAAGCGTTTTGTTTGGGGCAAATCCATCACTGCACATCACTGAGTACCACTCTTCATATTTTCAAGCATGGTGGTGGCTGCATCATGTTATGGGTATGCTTGTCATCGGCAAGGACTAAGGAGTTTTTAGGATAAAAATAAACGGAATAGTGCTAAGCACAGGCAAAATCCTAGAGGAAAACCTGATTCAGTCTGCTTCCAACAGACACTGGGAGACAAATTCACCTTTCAGCAGGACAACAACCTAAAACACAAGGCCACATCTTCTCAGGAGTTGTTTACGAAGACAACATTGAATGTTCCTGAGTTGCCTAGTTACAGTTTCGACTTAAATCGGCTTGAAAATCTATGGCAAGACTTGAAAATGGCTGTCCAGCAATGATCAACAACCAACTTGACAGAGCTTGAAAAATGTAAAAAAGAATAATGTACAAATATTGTACAATCCAGGTGTGCAAAGCTTTTAGAGATTTACCCAGAAAAGACTCACAGCTGTAATCGCTGCCAAAGGTGATTCTAACATGTATTGACTCAGGGGTGTGAATAATGATCTAATCAAGATATATTAGTGTTTTATTTTTCATATCTTCCATTTTGACATTACACAGTATTTTGTGTAGATTGTTGACAAAAATGACAATAAAATAAATGTTAATCCCACCTTGTAACACACCAAAATGTGGAAAAGGTAAAGGGGTGTGAATGCTTTCTGAAGGCACTGTATCTGCAAGCTATGCTTTCTGTTTCACCTTGGCCTTTACTAAAGATTGCTAAGGCTGTTAAAAATCCAAGCAATATATTCTGGAATGCAGTTGGAATGAAATAGAAATCTCTTAGTTTCTGTGTATTCTGTCTTTGTTAGGACAGCTGCTAGTCTTCCGTTTCTGTTGGGAGAGGAGGAATCTACCCTCTGTACAGACAGTAGTCTACACATGCCAACCTATACAGTCACTGATGCCGACAATCTAGGATTTTACTTGGGGAGAGAAATAGAGAGATCTTTATTTGACTATCTTTACTTTTAACATTTGTTTGAAAAAAGCCGAAAGGTGCTCAGTATGTGATCTGAGTCTCAACTGTAGCAGTAGCTGCCACCGGTAGACACCAGGCTAAGTAGAGCAAATAGACAGATGAAACATCCTGCAGCAGTCCGTCTATGAATGCATGGCTGCTCGCTTGACAACTATACTGATGACTGACAGTGTGTATCAACCCTTAAAGGTCTGCACCACCAGCCACTCCACTGATGCCATCCACCACTTGCCTAAATAACTTATTGTCCACTGTGGTGCAATCACTGGAAATAGATGGAGAGAAAATAAATGTGGATGAATGAGGCACTTCTCATCTGTGCTTGTGTGTGTGTGTGCGTGCATGCATGTCCATATGTGTGTACTTGTGACAGTTTTCACAAGTATGCATGTGTACATACTGTACGTGTGCACCTGTCTCTCAGAGTTTGAACTACTAGGAGCAGGACTTGAAAGGAGAACGCACTCAGCCCTGCTGTGGGGGTGGGGTCATGCTACATTACACCCCCCCAATGAGAAACATAGCACACCAGATGATCAGACAGACTCATTATAACTGGTTAGCCAGACACCTCTCTGTGTAATTAATAGTTGATTAATACATGTCATTTGGATTTCAGTAATGGGGTAACTATGTAGACCTCACAACTGTGTGTTGCACTGGGGTCTGCTTTATGATGAATGGTCTTCATTTACACAGTAGATTGAGCTCTGCAAGGAGCAGGAGCACATGTAAACACACACACCAAATCACCAACATTTTCTGCTGAAAGGCTGCATTCTGGGTGAAGTGTTACGTGTCAGGGAAATAGACGTTAGGAATGGTCTGAGAAGTAGAAGTTCTAGAGAACTGGATGAGGTTAAAAATGTTTGCTTTCAGGAGACCCAATATGAGTGAGCTGCTGCTGTTGCTGAACAGAAGTTCAAGCCATTGATCATTTGGTGACATTGTTGTGATGTGAAGCAAGAACCACAAAATTGGAAAAGTGCCTCCCTGTTTTCTATTAACAGTTCTGCGAAATCCCGCATTGTTTTTGACACGATTACATTCTTTTTCATTAGGCCTACAGCTTGCAGGAATTTGTTTGTTCACCACAGCTTGAAGGGTTTCATATCTGTCCCTGCACCAATCAATCTGAAAATGAAACCTGTTTGATGAATCAAAATACTTGAGGGCAAAACAATATAGGTAGGTGGTATACAGTGGGGAAAAAAGTATTTAGTCAGCCACCAATTGTGCAAGTTCTCCCACTTAAAAAGATGAGAGAGGCCTGTAATTTTCATCATAGGTACACGTCAACTATGACAGACAAATTGAGATTATTTTTTCCAGAAAATCACATTGTAGGATTTTTTATGAATTTATTTGCAAATTATGGTGGAAAATAAGTATTTGGTCACCTACAAACAAGCAAGATTTCTGGCTCTCACAGACCTGTAACTTCTTCTTTAAGAGGCTCCTCTGTCCTCCACTCGTTACCTGTATTAATGGCACCTGTTTGAACTTGTTATCAGTATAAAAGACACCTGTCCACAACCTCAAACAGTCACACTCCAAACTCCACTATGGCCAAGACAAAAGAGCTGTCAAAGGACACCAGAAACAAAATTGTAGACCTGAACCAGGCTGTGAAGACTGAATCTGCAATAGGTAAGCAGCTTGGTTTGAAGAAATCAACTGTGGGAGCAATTATTAGGAAATGGAAGACATACAAGACCACTGATAATCTCCCTCGATCTGGGGCTCCACGCAAGATCTCACCCCGTGGGGTCAAAATGATCACAAGAACGGTGAGCAAAAATCCCAGAACCACACGGGGGGACCTAGTGAATGACCTGCAGAGAGCTGGGACCAAAGTAACAAAGCCTACCATCAGTAACACACTACGCCGCCAGGGACTCAAATCCTGCAGTGCCAGACGTGTCCCCCTGCTTAAGCCAGTACATGTCCAGGCCCGTCTGAAGTTTGCTAGAGTGCATTTGGATGATCCAGAAGAGGATTGGGAGAATGTCATATGGTCAGATGAAACCAAAATAGAACTTTTTGGTAAAAACTCAACTCGTCGTGTTTGGAGGACAAAGAATGCTGAGTTGCATCCAAAGAACACCATACCTAATGTGAAGCATGGGGGTGGAAACATCATGCTTTGGGGCTGTTTTTCTGCAAAGGGACCAGGACGACTGATCCGTGTAAAGGAAAGAATGAATGGGGCCATGTATTGTGACATTTTGAGTGAAAACCTCCTTCCATCAGCAAGGGCATTGAAGATGAAACGTGGCTGGGTCTTTCAGCATGACAATGATCCCAAACACACCGCCCGGGCAACGAAGGAGTGGCTTCGTAAGAAGCATTTCAAGGTCCTGGAGTGGCCTAGCCAGTCTCCAGATCTCAACACCATAGAAAATCTTTGGAGGGAGTTGAAAGTCCGTGTTGCCCAGCGACAGCCCCAAAACATCACTGCTCTAGAGGAGATCTGCATGGAGGAATGGGCCAAAATACCAGCAACAGTGTGTGAAAACCTTGTGAAGACTTACAGAAAACGTTTGACCTGTGTCATTGCCAACAAAGGGTATATAACAAAGTATTGAGAAACTTTTGTTATTGACCAAATACTTATTTTCCACCATAATTTGCAAATAAATTCATTAAAAATCCTACAATGTGATTTTCTGGATTTTTTTTTCTTCTCATTTTGTCTGTCATAGTTGACGTGTACCTATGATGAAAATGACAGGCCTCTCATCTTTTTAAGTGGGAGAACTTGCACAATTGGTGGCTGACTAAATACTTTTTTCCCCACTGTATATGAGAAGGTGTTTTCATGAACACCAATATCCATACTCTTCCCAAGTAGGACTATAAAAAAGGCTTTCATTTCTATTATTTGGTTTAATGCTCATTGTGTATGACACACACACACACACACACACACACACACACACACACACACACACACACACACACACACACACACACACACACACAAAACAACTCTACCTGGGGAAACTAATCAGGCACCTTGGCCAAACGGTAGTTACTCATGTTTTCTGTACCCAGAGAGAAAGAGGAAGTAGCCACATGCGTACTTTCTCTATCATCACAGCTTTTCCCCTTTTTAGAATGTATCTAAAAAAAAAAAGCTGGAAGGCATGTTTGGCCTTCAAGCATTAACCTCAGTAAATAATTTACTGTGGAATAACAAATAATGCAACAAATAATACTGTAGGCCAGGTCAGCCCTGAAACAAGCCAAGGAAGAACAAATAGCTAGGGGGGGAAATGTCTCTTCTTAGCTAGATATTATAAGATGGCGTAGTAGTGCAGTTCTGTTTTTGTCGTGTGTCTGTAAATAGCCTGTAAATACCCTGTTTTTTTGTATTTTTCGTACATATTTCCCTATCAGACTTTTCATCCTTCTACAAAATATACTTTCCTGCAACCCGCCTCACTCAATGTGGAACGGATTCTATTATTGACTTACCTTTATCTAGAATCTCCAGTTGAAACTAGCTAGCCAGCTAACTAGCTACTTGCTATTAGCCACAGCTAGCGGTATTTCACCCAGAACATTGGATTTTTTTTCTGCGGGATTCATTTTAATCACTGGACATTAATCACCGGATATTCGGCCAGTCTGCACAGCGCGTTATCGACCCAGAACATATCAGTTTTTCCGCCGGAATCACTGAATCACTGGACCTTTAACTCCGGATTCATCGCTACCAGCTAGCTGCAACAAAATGGACGCTGTGGTCTGGCTAATCATCCTGAGCTAGGCCCATCTCCCGGCTATCTACTTCTCTGTCAACCGGACGGGACCACCTAGTGTTGACACGGAGCCCCGCCGATCCTACACGACTGGTCTGCCGACGAAATCGTCTGATGTGGTTACGACGTTAACCACGAAGATTCCATCTGCTAGCCCCGGCCCTCTAGCACATGCTAGCCGTGGCCTCTTACGCGCTAGTGCTTTAGCAGCCTCCGAACTATCCTATTGCTGTTCACCGGACCTTATGATAACTCAGCTATACAGCTGATGTCTGCTGGACTGTTCCTTTTTACGGTACTACATCCTGTTTATGTTTAGCCTCAGCCCAAACATGGTTAGCTTATTGTTGTTTCGGTTATTTCTAATTGTACTATTTCACTGTAGACCCCCCAGCCCAGCTAAACCTGCCTTAGATAGCTCCTTTGTCCCACCCCCTATACACGCGGAGACCGACTCAATTGATGCCTCCAGCGATGCTATCTCTTTCATTGTTACCCAATGCTTAGGTTTACCTCCACTTTACTCATATCCTTCCATATCCTTGTCTGTACATAATGCCCTGAATCTTTTCTATAACACCCGGAAATCTGCCCCCTTTATTCTATGTACCCAACGCACTAGAAGACCAGTTCTTAAAGCCTTTAGCCGTATCCTTATTCTAGTCCTCCTCTGTTCCTCTGGTGATGTAGAGGCTAACCCAGGCCCTGCAGCCCTCAGTATCACTCCTACTCCCCAGGCGCTATCATTTGCTGACTTCTGTAATCGCAAATGTCTTGGTTTCTTGCACATAAATAGCAGAAGTCTACTTCCTAAGTTTGAGTTATTCACTGCGTTAGCACACTCCGCCAACCCTGATGTTCTAGCAGTGTCTGAATCCTGGCTCAGGAAGGCCACCAAAAATTCTGAAATTTCCATCCCCAACTATAACATTTTCCGTCTAGATAGAACTGCCAAAGGGGGTGGAGTTGCAATCTACTGTAGAGATAGCCTGCAGAGCTCTATCATACTATCCAGGTCTGTACCCAAACAGTTTGAGCTTCTACTTCTAAAAATCCACCTTTCCAGAAATAAGTCTCTCACTGTTGCCGCTTGCTACAGACCCCCCTCAGCCCCCAGCTGTGCCCTGGACACCATATGTGAATTGATTGCCCCCCATTTATCCTCAGAGTTCGTACTGCTTGGTGACCTAAATTGGGATATGCTTAATACCCCAGCCATCCTACAATCCAAACTAGATGCCCTCAACCTCACGCAAATTATCAACGAACCTACCAGGTACAACCCTAAATCCGTAAACATGGGTACCCTCATAGATATCATCCTGACTAACATACCCTCTAAATACACCTCAGCTGTCTTCAACCAGGATCTCAGTGATCACTGCCTTATTGCCTGCGTCCGTAACGGGTCCGCGGTCAAACGACCACCCCTCATTTCTGTCAAACGCTCCCTAAAACACTTTAGCGAGCAGGCCTTCCTAATTGACCTGGCCCAGGTATCCTGGATGGATATAGATCTCATTCCGTCAGTAGAGGATGCCTGGTTGTTTCTTAAAAGTAATTTCCTCTCAATCTTAAATAAACATGCCCCATTCAAAAAATACAGAACTAAGAACCGATATAGCCCCTGGTTCTCCTCAGACTTGACTGCCCTTGACCAGCACAAAAACATCCTGTGGCGTACAGCATTAGCATCAAATAGCCCCCGCGATATGCAACTTTTCAGGGAAGTTAGGAACCAATATACACAAGCAGTCAGGAAAGCAAAGGCTAACTGTTTCAAACAGAAATGTGCATCCTGTAGCACTAACTCCAAAAAGTTTTGGGACACTGTAAAGTCCATGGAGAATAAGAGCACTTCCTCCCAGCTGCCCACTGCACTGAGGCTAGGAAACACTATCACCACCGATAAATCTACAATAATCGAGAATTTCAACAAGCATTTTGCTACAGCTGGCCATGCTTTCCATCTGGCTACCACTACCCCGGCCACCAACTCTGCACCCTCTGCTGCAACTTGCCCATGCCCCCCCGCTTCTCCTTCACACAAATTCAGACAGCTGATGTTTTGAAAGCGCTGCAAAATCTGGACCCCTACAAATCAGCTGGGCTAGACAATCTGGACCCTTTCTTTCTAAAACTAGCCGCCAAATTGTCGCAACCCCTATTACTAGTCTGTTCAACCTCTCTTTCATAACGTCTGAGATCCCCAGAGATTGGAAAGCTGCCGCGGTCATCCCCCTCTTCAAAGGGGGTGACACTCTAGATCCAAACTGCTACAGACCTATATCCATCCTGCCCTGCCTTTCGAAAGTATTTGAAAGCCAAGTTAACAAACAGATCACCGACCATTTCGAATACCACCGTACCTTCTCCGCTATGCAATCCGGTTTCCGAGCTGGTCATGGGTGCACTTCAGCCACGCTCAAGGTCCTAAACGATATTATAACCGCGATTGATAATAGACAGTACTGTGCAGCCGTCTTCATCGACCTGGCCAAGGCTTTCGACTCTGTCAACCACCGCATTCTTATTGGCAGACTAAATAGCCTTGGTTTCTCAAATGACTGCCTCGCCTGGTTCACCAACTACTTCTCAGATAGAGTTCAGTGTGTCAAATCGGAGGGCCTGTTGTCTGGACCTATGGCAGTCTCTATGGGGGTGCCACAGGGTTCAATTCTTGGGCCGACACTTTTCTCCGTGTATATCAATGATGTCGCTCTTGCTGCTGGTGACTCTCAGATCCACCTCTACGCAGACGACACCATTTTGTATACATCTGGCCCTTCATTGGACACTGTGTTAACAAACCTCCAAACGAGCTTCAATGCCATACAACACTCCTTCAGTAGCCTCCAACTGCTCTTAAACACTAGTAAAACTAAATGCATGCTTTTCAATCGAACGCTGCTGGCACCCGCCCACCCGACTAGAATCACCACTCTCGACGGGTCTGACAACTATGTGTATGTGGACAACTACAAATACCTAGGTGTCTGGTTAGACTGTAAACTCAACTTCCAGACTCACATAAAGAATCTCCAATCCAAAGTTAAATCTAGAATCGGCTTCCTATTTCGCAACAAAGCCTCCTTCACTCATGCTGCCAAACATGCCCTCGTAAAACTGACTATCCTACCGATCCTTGACTTCGGCGATGTCATTTACAAAATAGCCTCCAACACTCTACTAAGCAAATTGGATGTAGTCTATCACAGTGCCATCCGTTTTGTCTCCAAAGCCCCATACACTACCCACCACTGTGACCTGTACGCTCTTGTTGGCTGGTCCTCACTACATGTTCGTCGTCAAACCCACTGGCTCCAGGCCATCTATAAATCACTGCTAGGCAAATCCCCGCCTTATCTTAGCTCATTGGTCACCATAGCAGCACCCACCCCTAGTCTGCGCTCCAGCAGGTATATCTCACTGGTCATTCCCAAAGCCAACACCTCCTTTGGCCGCCATTCCTTCCAGTTCTCTGCTGCCAATGACTGGAACGAATTGCAAAAATCTCTGAAGCTGGAGACTCTTATCTCCCTCAATAACTTTAAGCATCAGTTGTCAGAGCACCTTACCGATCATTGCACCTGTACACAGCCCATCTGAAATTAGCCCACCCAACTACCTCATCCCTATATTGTTATTTATTTTGCACCCCAGTATCTCTATTTGCACATAATCTCTTGCACATCTAGCATTCCAGTGTTAATACTATTGTAATTATTTTGCACTATAGCCTATTTATTGCCTTACCTCCATAACTTGCTACATTTGCACACACTGTATATACATTTTCTGTTGTATTTTTGACTTTATGTTTTTTACCCCATATGTAACTCTGTGTTGTTTTTATTGCACTGCTTTGCTTTATCTTGGCCAGGACGCAGTTGTAAATGAGAACCTGTTCTCAACTGGCTTACCTGGTTAAATAAAGGTGAAATAAAATAAATAAATAAAATAAGGTGTGTTTGAAGGCATTCAGCGCAAGTAAATAGTGTCATAGTACAAATAAATGTTTTATATGAAATATCATTTTTTTTCTCACAGATATAATTTATTAGTTGATATTAATTATGATTTCGTTGTTGTATTGTGAGAGGTGGCTCGGAGGCCTGTTGTGGATGTCCAGCAGCACATAAAGACAGCGTGCCAATATAAGTAAATGAAGCAAAGCAGGAAGCCATTATCAAAAGAGCCATCCAGTGCACTTCTGCAGTCATGTCCAGTTGCGCTTACTGATGCAGAAAGGCAGATTGATAAAGGCTGAGTCAGCAGTTTGAGCCCTATGGTGGTGTGATGTGGTGGTGTACACCCTCCTGTCCTGTCCTTCCTTACCCTTACTCTCTAACAGGAAGTACACTGTCCTCCCACAGTGCGACTGTCTCCTGGCTGGCTCACCTTTGACACAGCCAGGGCAGAGGAGAGGACGGGGTGAAGCTGTCAGAGAGAGAGTGAGAGACAGAGGAGAGAGGGAGGGAAAGAGAAGGAATGAGAGCATGACAGTAGTGATAGGAAACTGAGATTAGGTTTCCAGGAAGCAGCTGGATTGAAATCTTCAACGTGCCACAGGAGATTAGGGCTCTTTATGAGAAGGAATATGGGTCCCACCAATCAGGGAGCCTGTAAAGATCTTCCTGTAGAATGATACCTCCAATGGGATCTGGCACTTCATGCATTATTGAAAGGGCTGCTGGAATACACCTCTGCAGCTGTTCTGTGAGGCCTAATGCGGAAGGAAAGAGTGTAAATCGCGTTCTGTTGCAAAGTGCCAGCCCGATTAGCATACTCCTCAAACCATGATAGATTCTGCTTAGAGTTAGTTCCGAACATTCCCGTGATGAATTCATGTCATAAGCCGAGCACGCCCCCATCCACATCCTGCTTCCAGTTCCTCTGTGTCCACATCACTAAGGATTTTTTTATGGTCCAAACACAACACAGTGGTGAAGAGGGCACGACAACGCCTCTTCCCCCTCAGGAAGCTGAAAAGATTTGGCTTGGGCCCTCAGATCCTCAGAACGCTCTACAGCTTGCTGATTTAAAACTTGTGCTTAATACGGGCAAAACTAAATACATGTTGTTTTTAAACTCTTGTTTCAGATTAACTACATGTTCACTCATTAGATGGTTCTCCAATCGAACGTGTTGCCCAGTATAAATACTTAGGCATTTGGATTGATATGGATTTGACTTTTAAAAAACATATACAGTGGGGAGAACAAGTATTTGATACACTGCCGATTTTGCAGGTTTTCCCACTTACAAAGCATGTAGAGGTCTGTAATGTGTATCATAGGTACACTTCAACTGTGAGAGACGGAATCTAAAACAAAAATCCAGAAAATCACATTGTATGATTTTTAAGTAATTAATTTGCATTTTATTGCATGACATAAGTATTTGATACATCAGAAAAGCAGAACTTAATATTTGGTACAGAAACCTTTGTTTGCAATTACAGAGATCATACAGTTCCTGTAGGTCTTGACCAGGTTTGCACACACTGCAGCCGGGATTTTGGCCCACTCCTCCATACAGACCTTTTCCAGATCCGTCAGGTTTCGGGGCTGTCGCTGGGCAATACAGACTTTCAGCTCCCTCCAAAGATTTTCTATTGGGTTCAGGTCTGGAGACTGGCTAGGCCACTCCAGGACCTCGAGATGCTTCTTACGGAGCCACTCCTTAGTTGCCCTGGCTGTGTGTTTCGGGTCGTTGTCATGCTGGAAGACCCAGCCACGACCCATCTTCAATGCTCTTACTGAGGGAAGGAGGTTGTTGGCCAAGATCTCGCGATACATGGCCCCATCCATCCTCCCCTCAATACGGTGCAGTCGTCCTGTCCCCTTTGCAGAAAAGCATCCCCAAAGATGATGTTTCCACCTCCATGCTTCACGGTTGGGATGGTGTTCTTGGTGTTGTACTCATCCTTCTTCTTCCTCCAAACACGGCGAGTGGAGTTTAGACCAAAAAGCCATATTTTTGTCTCATCAGACCACATGACCTTCTCCCATTCCTCCTCTGGATCATCCAGATGGTCATTGGCAAACTTCAGACGGGCCTGGACATGAGCTGGCTTGAGCAGGGGGACCTTGCGTGCGCTGCAGGATTTTAATCCATGACGGCGTAGTGTGTTAGTAATGGTTTTCTTTGAGACTGTGGTCCCAGCTCTCTTCAGGTCATTGACCAGGTCCTGCCGTGTAGTTCTGGGCTGATCCCTCACCTTCCTCATGATCATTGATGCCACACGAGATGAGATCTTGCATGGAGCCCCAGACCGAGGGTGATTGACCGTCATCTTGAACTTCTTCCATTTTCTAATAATTGCGCCAACAGTTGTTGCCTTCTCACCAAGCTGCTTGCCTATTGTCCTGTAGCCCATCCCAGCCTTGTGCAGGTCTACAATTTTATCCCTGATGTCCTTACACAGCTCTCTGGTCTTGGCCATTGTGGAGAGGTTGGAGTCTGTTTGATTGAGTGTGTGGACAGGTGTCTTTTTATAAAGGTAACGAGTTCAAACAGGTGCAGTTAATACAGGTAATGAGTGGAGAACAGGAGGGCTTCTTAAAGAAAAACTAACAGGTCTGTGAGAGCCGGAATTCTTACTGGTTGGTAGGTGATCAAATACTTATGTCATGCAATAAAATGCATATTAATTACTTAAAAATCATACAATGTGATTTTCTGGATTTTTGTTTTAGATTCCGTCTCTCACAGTTGAAGTGTACCTATGATAAAAAATTACAGACCTCTACATACTTTGTATGTAGGAAAACCTGCAAAATCAGCAGTGTATCAAATACTTGTTCTCCCCACTGTAGATGAGCTGGTTAAGAAGCTAAGATTGAAAGTTGGCTTTTTATACAGAAACATTTCGTGCCTTTCTCTGAGCAGTAGGAGTAAGATTATTCAGTCAACCTTTTTATCTGTTCTTGATTATGGTTATATTATTTATCAAAGTGCAGCTGCTACTACTCTTAAACCTTTGGATGCCATCTACCATAGTGTCCTTCGTTTTGTTACAGGCGACAGTTTTGATACTCATCAATGTATCCTGTATAAAAAGGTTGGCTGGACTTTGCTAAACACCCGTAGATCTCTACTTTACTCCCTTTTTGTTTACAAGGCCCTACCTCATAAACTTCTGTCTTATCTAACTTTGCTGTTGAAGTATAGACACCTGAGTTGCCAAACCCGTTCACAGGATTCGTTAACTCTTGAGGTTCCTTGGGTCTCCACCAAGCTAGGTAAATCTGCTTTTAGTTTTATTGCATGGTATTGCTGGGACATTCGCTACAGAGGGTAGTGTGGACGGCCCAGTATATCACTGGTGCCGAGCTCCCTGCCATCCAGGACCTCTATACCAGGCGGTGTCAGAGGAAGGCCCTAAAAATTGTTAAAGACTCCGGCCACCCAAGTCATAGACTCTTCTCTCTGCTACCGCACGGCAAGTGGTACCAATGCACCAAGTCTGGAACCAACAGGAGCCTTAACAGCTTCTACCCCTAAGCCATAAGACTGCTAAATAGTTAGTCCGGGTAGCTACTGGGTTAACTAATTTACTATCTGCATTGACCCTTTTTGCACTAACTTTTTTAACTCAACATATACGCTGCTGCTACTGTTTACTATCTGTCACTTTATTCCTAGATAGTGTGGCAATTTTGACATGTAAATCTTGGTGGGGCAAACTCAACCAATTTTTTTTAGATGCATACCAGCAAAGCCACTACACAACACAACACTAAACAATACATTAATTGCCCTATAACGGAGGCAAACGGTGCCCAGAAACTGTTAGGGCCTGCATAAAGCTGTCCCAACAGCAGAGCTTTCCTGTCAGCACCCTGGAGTGAATCCTTACCACCGCTACACCTGGCTAGCAGCGGAGTCTCATCTGGCAGTGAAAAATTTACTGCCTTTTTAAAAACCATAACTTGCTTAAATAAATATGGTTTCTACTGACTCCTTGTGGATTTGTGTAACTCGATAGAAAACACATTCTCCTTCAGTAATAATGAATGCCGGCATGAGTTTTGAGTTTTGAACCATACACAAACATAGTTAAGTTTATGTTCAGTAAATTCATAATGTTTGTTCTTATATCATTGACACTTAGCTCTAAGTATAAGCAAGTGCAAGCAAATGAGCTGCGACGAGGTAGCCCTTCGTTCAGCTCTTTCAAAATGGACACCGACAGTAATTCAGATAAATTCAGCAAGATGTTGAGGTCTAAACTTTACTCTTCTTTAAGGAGAGAGAGAGAGAGACACGTGGTTAACCTACCATTTTGAAATATTTTATTAAGCCTACGTGGTCTAAAAAGGAAAGAAAATACAATCACGAAGATCCACTTTTATAAACAATAGGCCTATACTGATGCACAGACAGGACATTGCACAAAACAACCCTCGCAATATCAACTGGAATTACATGGGTCTATTACTCAACTTTCACTGGAAAACATGGTTACAGACCCAACAACATTATCCTCGTAGAGAAATTATAATACACAAAGTAAGCAAAACAAAGAAATGCATCATTCCAACATTGCCTAAAATTATGAAAAGATACTACATTTTACATTTACATTTTAGTCATTTAGCAGACGCTCTTATCCAGAGCGACTTACAGTTAGTGAGTGCATACATTTTTCATACTGGCCCCCCGTGGGAATCAAACCCACAACGCTGGCGTTGCAAGCGCCATGCTCTACCAACTGAGCTACAGGTGGCCTAATGAGATAGACCTATATAAGCAATATAACAATTGAGATGTACAAACTATGGCATAAGGGAACGATAAGCGGATAAGAGGCAAGCCGTAATTTAGATTAAGACATTAATGAGCGAGCTAAGATGGACGATATGCCTATTTGTTCAGCACTTTTGAAATGGACAGAATTAAGATCATGGGCCATTCTTACAGTATTCTCCCTGTACACCAAGTCAGAAACGTAGGATAAATAACGGGGGCATACAAGCAGACAATGAAAGCTTTTACAATATTCAATGACATTTCTCTAAAACTGGCTATAGGCTAGATGTGCACCACCAAGTCAGAACAGTAGGCTAGGTTCTGAGGGGGAGAGAGACCAAATTCTTAGGGTGAGACACACAGCTTACTACACAACATACACTTAGTATTACTTTCTTAGCTATAGTATACATATCTCTCTGGTATATTACATCATTTATGCAGCAGCATACAAGACATAGGCCTATTTTTGGACTCACTTTTGTTGTGCTCACTTGAACAGGAAGGTGGCGCGGCGGTCCTTTTTGTGGGCAAACTTTGTCATCACACTTTGTCATCAAAGTCTGGAATTCTCTGGATTTATGGTGCTTTCAAGACAACTGGGAACTCTGGGAAAAAAACGAGGTCGAATCATGACGTCAGTGATCTTCAGGTCGGAAAGTCGGCGCTCTAGAATGAGATCCGAGTTCCCGACTTTGAATTCCGAGTTGGTGGACCGTTCAAAACTTATTTTCCCAGTCGGAGTTCCCAGTTGTCTTGAACGCACCGAAGTCAGCGAGTTCCCAGTTGTTTTGATTGTGGCAGAAGTCATGCTGGATTGACAACATGGCCAATGTATTCAACCTTTTCTGGCCCATGGTGTTCATCCTTTTAAGCTTGGAAGACAGACCCTTTCAGACAGATGTTTTAAATCCTTCAATCCAGAATTGGACCACACATCCTCTCCACCGAATAGCAGGCAGGGGAAGCAAAATAGTGATTGCTTTGCATCGCAGTAGGCAACTGATTTCTTCCAAACCACTTATTGTTGAATTTGCGAATTCCGACTTGTTGTGTAATGTTTATATCCAATGGCATAATTTCTCTTCATATGACAACGATTGAAAAGGATTTGCCAGTAGATTGTCAACGTGTTTCATGATGTTGACTGCTTATCTAGCTAGATGGTTAAGATTTTGAAAGTATAATGTTGACATGATCAGTCCAATCAAAGCTACGATAGATATAACGTGATTTCATGTCATTTTATCTGTGGCCAATGATCTTGAGTCTTCTTGGATGGGCACTTTTAATGTACCCAAGGGGGCTTGAACTGCCTAGCCCCATGAGTGACAGAACACTGAGCCAATCACAGCGCAACTAGAGAACATTACCAACGTCTACGCTCTGTGCTTTCGCTGGCTGCCCCTCCACCACAGAAAGCACTGAGCAAGGCTGAAACACCTGCATTTTGGAGCTGCCTTACTCAAGAGACCGTATTTGTATGCAGCTTTATTAACTCAATGATTTATAAACATTTTTAAGTTGTTTGCAAGCTGATATGTAACATGAATTAATGCTGAAATAACATGCAAAACAGGCCATTTATAAAACTAATAAAATGATATATTTATATATAAAAAAATATATATACAGTACCAGTCAAGTTTGGACACACCGACTCATTCAAGGGTTTTTCTTTATTTTTACTATTTTCTACATTGTAGAATAATAGTGAAGACATCAAAACGATGAAATAACACATGGAAAGAGTGATTCTTCAAAGTAGCCACCCTTTGCCTTGATGACAGCTTTGCACACTCTTGGCATTCTCTCAACCAGCTTCACCTGGAATGCTTTTCCAACAGTCTTGAAGGAGTTCCCACATATGCTGAGCACTTGTTGGCTGCTTTTCTTTCACTCTGCCGTCCAACTCATCCCAAACCATCTCAATTGGGTTAAGGTTGGGGGATTGTGGAGGCCAGGTCATCTGATGCAGCACTCCATCACTCTCCTTCTTGGTAAAATAGCCCTTACACAGCTTGGAGGTGAGTTGGGTCATTGTCCTGTTGAAAAACGAATGATAGTCCCACTAAGCCCAAACCAGATGGGATGGCGTATCGCTGCAGAATGCTGTGGTAGCCATGCTGGTTAAGTGTGCCTTGAATTCTAAATAAATCACAGACAGTGTCACCAGCAAAGCACCCCCACACCATAACACCTCCTCCTCCATGCTTTACTGTGGGAACTACACATGCAGAGATAATCTGTTCACCCTCATTGCGTCTCACAAAGACACAGCGGTTGGAACCAAAAATCTCCAATTTGGACTCCAGACCAAAGGACACATTTCCACCGGTCTAATGTCCATTGCTTGTGTTGCTTGGCCCAAGCAGGTCTCTCTTTCTTATTGGTGTCCTTTAGTAGTGGTTTCTTTGCAGCAATTCGACCATGAAGGCCTGATTCACGCAGTCTCCTCTGAACAGTTGATGTTGAGATGTGTCTGTGACTTGAACTCTTTCAAGCATTTATTTGGGCTAGAATTATCCTCTGCAGCAGAGGTAAATCTGGGTCTTCCATTCCTGTGACAGGCCTCATGAGAGCCTGTTTCATCATAGCGCTTGATGGTTTTTGCAATTGCAATTGAAGAAACGTTCAAAGTTCTTGAAATGTTTCAGTATTAACTGACCTTCATGTCTTCGAGTAATGATGGACTGTCGTTTCTCTCTGCTTTTTTGAGCTGTTCTTGCCATAAAATGGACTGTCTTTTACCAAATAGGGCTATCTTCTGTATACCCTCCTACCTTGTCACAACACAACTGATTGGCTCAAACATATTAAGAAGGAAATAAATTCCACAAATTAACATTTAAGAAGGCACACCTGTTAATTGAAATGCATTCCAGGTGACTACCTCATGAAGCTGGTTGAGAGAATGCCAAGAGTGTGCAAAGCTGTCATCAAGGCAAAGGGTTGCTATTTGTTTAACACTTTTTTGGTTAGTACATGATTCCATATGTGTTATTTCATAGTTTTGATGTCTTCACTATTATTCTACAATGTAGAAAATAGTAAAATAAAGAAAAACCCTTGACTAAAGTATGGCCCCGTGTAGCTCAGTTGGTAGAGCATGGCGTTTGCAATGCCAGGGTTGTGGGTTCGTTTCCCACGGGGGGCCAGTATGAAAAATGTATGCACTCACTAACTGTAAGTCGCTCTGGATAAGAGTGTCTGCTAAATGACTAAAATATAAAAATGAGTAGGTGTATCCAAACTTTTGACTGGTAGTGCGTGCGTGCGTGCGTGCGTGTGTGTGATATATATACAGTGAGGGAAAAAAGTATTTAATCCCCTGATGATTTTGTACGTTTGCCCACTGACAAAGAAATGATCAGTCTATAATTTTAATGGTAGGTTTATTTGAACAGTGAGAGACAGAATAACAACAACAAAATCCAGAAAAACGCATGTCAAAAATGTTATAAATTGATTTGCATTTTAATGAGGGAAATAAGTATTTGACCCCCTCTCAATCAGAAAGATTTCTGGCTCCCATGTGTCTTTTTATACAGGTAACGAGCTGAGATTAGGAGCACATTCTTAAAGGGAGTACACCTAATCTCAGTTTGTTACCGGTATAAAAGACACCTGTCCACAGAAGCAATCAATCAATCAGATTCCAAACTCTCCACCATGGCCAAGACCAAAGAGCTCTCCAAGGACGTCAGGGACAAGATTGTAGACCTAAACAAGGCTGGAATGGGCTACAAGACCATCGCCAAGCAGCTTGGTGAGAAGGTGACAACAGTTGGTGCGTTTATTCGCAAATGGAAGATACACAAAATAACTGTCAATCTCCCTCGGCCTGGGGCTCCATGCAAGATCTCACCTCATGGAGTTGCAATGATCATGAGAACGGTGAGGAATCAGCCCAGAACTACACGGGAGATCTTGTCAATGATCTCAAGGCAGCTGGGACCATAGTCACCAAGAAAACAATTGGTAACACACTACGCTGTGAACGACTGAAATCCTGCAGTGCCTGCAAGGTCCCCCTGCTCAAGAAAGCACATATACATGCCCGTCTGAAGTTTGCCAATGAACATATGAATGATTCAGAGGAGAACTGGGTGAAAGTGTTGTGGTCAGATGAGACCAAAATGGAGCTCTTTGGCATCAACTCAACTCGCCGTGTTTGGAGGAGGAGGAATGCTGCCTATGACCCCAAGAACACCATCCCCACCGTCAAACATGGAGGTGGAAACATTATGCTTTGGGGGTGATTTTCTGCTAAGGGGACAGGACAACTTCACCGCATCAAAGGGACGATGGACAGGGCCATGTACCGTCAAATCTTGGGTGAGAACCTCCTTCCCTCAGCCAGGGCATTGAAAATGGGTCGTGGATGGGTATTCCAGCATGACAATGACCCAAAACACATGGCCAAGGCAACAAAATATTGGCTCAAGAAGAAGCACATTAAGGACCTGGAGTGTCCAAGCCAGTCTCCAGACCTTAATCCCATAGAAAATCTGTGGAGGGAGCTGAAGTTTCGAGTTGCCAAACGTCAGCCTCGAAACCTTAATGACTTGGAGAAGATCTGCATAGAGGAGTGAGACAAAATCCCTCCTGAGATGTGTGCAAACCTGGTGGCCAACTACAAGAAACGTCTGACCTCTGTGATTGCCAACAAGGGTTTTGCCACCAAGTACTAAGTCAGTTTTGCAGAGGGGTCAAATACTTATTTCCCTCATTAAAATGCAAATCAATTAATAAAAATGTTGACATCTGTTTTTCTGGATTTTTATGTTGTTATTCTGTCTCTCACTGTTCAAATAAACCTACCATTAAAATTATAGACTGATCATTTCTTTGTCAGTGGGCAAACGTACAAAATCAGCAGGGGATCAAATACTTTTTTCCCTCACTGTATATATATACGCACGCACTACCAGTCAAAAGTTTGGACACACCTACTCCTTTTTACATTTTAGTCATTTAGCAGACGCTCTTATCCAGAGCGATATATATACACAGTGGGAAGAACAAGTATTTGATACACTGCCGATTTTGCAGGTTTTCCTACTTACAAAGCATGTAGAGGTCTGTAATTTTTATCATAGGTACACTTCAACTGTGAGAGATGGAGTCTAAAACAAAAATATAGAAAATCACATTGTATGATTTTTAAGTAATTAACTTGCATTTTATTGCATGACATAAGTATTTGATCACCTACCAACCAGTAAGAATTCCGGCTCTCACAGACCTGTTAGTTTTTCTTTAAGAAGCCCTCCTGTTCTCCACTCATTACCTGTATTAACTGCACCTGTTTGAACTCGTTACCTGTATAAAAGACACCTGTCCACACACTCAATCAAACAGACTCCAACCTCTCCACAATGTCCAAGACCAGAGAGCTGTGTAAGGACATCAGGGATAAAATTGTAGACCTGCACAAGGCTGGGATGGGCTACAGGACAATAGGCAAACAGCTTGGTGAGAAGGCAACAACTGTTGGCGCAATTATTAGAAAATGGAAGAAGTTCAAGATGACGGTCAATCACCCTTGGTCTGGGGCTCCATACAAGATCTCACCTCGTGGGGCGTCAATGATCATGAGGAAGGTGAGGGATCAGCCCAGAACTACATGGCAGGACCTGGTCAATGACCTGAAGAGAGCTGGGACCACAGTCTCAAAGAAAACCATTAGTAACACACTACGCCGTCATGGATTAAAATCCTGCAGCGCACGCAAGGTCCCCCTGCTCAAGCCAGCTCATGTCCAGGCCCGTCTGAAGTTTGCCAATGACCATCTGGATGATCCATGAGGTCTGATGAGACAAAAATAGAGCTTTTTGGTCTCAACTCCACTTGCCGTGTTTGCAGGAAGCAGAAGGATGAGTACAACCCCAAGAACACCATCCCAACCGTGAAGCATGGAGGTGTAAAAATCATTCTTTGGGGATGCTTCTCTGCAAAGGGGACAGGACGACTGCACCGTACTGAGGGGAGGATGGATGGGGCCATGTATCGCGAGATCTTGGCCAACAACCTCCTTCCCTCAGTAAGAGCATTGAAGATGGGTCGTGGCTGGGTCTTCCAGCATGACAACGACCTGAAACACACAGCCAGGGCAACTAAGGAGTGGCTCCGTAAGAAGCATCTCAAGGTCCTGGAGTGGCCTAGCCAGTCTCCAGACCTGAACCCAATAGAAAATATTTGGAGGGAGCTGAAAGTCCGAATTGCCCAGCAAAAGCCCCAAAACCTGAAGGATCTGGAGAAGGTCTGAATGGAGGAGTGGGCCAAAATCCCTGCTGCAGTGTGTGCAAACCTGGTCAAGACCTACAGGAAACGTATGATCTCTGTAATTGCAAACAAAGGTTTCTGTACCAAATATTAAGTTCTGCTTTTCTGATGTATCAAATACTTATGTCATTTTTTTATTTTTTTATTTTTTTATTTCACCTTTATTTAACCAGGTAAGCCAGTTGAGAACAGGTTCTCATTTACAACTGCGACCTGGCCAAGATAAAGCAAAGTAGTGCAATAAAAACAACACAGAGTTACATATGGGGTAAAGAAAAAAAACATAAAGTCAGAAAATACAACAGAAAATATATATACAGTGTGTGCAAATGTAGCAAGTTATGGAGGTAAGGCAATACATTTCTAAGTCATGCAATAAAATGCAAATTAATTACTTAAAAATCATACAATGTGATTTTCTGGATTTTTGTTTTAGATTCCGTCTCTCACAGTTGAAGTGTACCTATGATAAAAATTACAGACCTCTACATGCTTTGTAAGTAGGAAAACCTGCAAAATCGGCAGTGTATCAAATACTTGTTCTCCCCACTGTATATATACACTACCGTTCAAAAGTTTGGGGTCACTTAGAAATGTCCTTGTTTTTGAAAGAAAAGCAATTTTCCCCCCCATGAAAATAACATCAAATTGTTCAGAAATACAGTGTAGACATTGTTAATGTTGTAAATGGCTATTGTAGCTGGAAACGGCTTAATTTTTTTATGGAATATCTACAGAGGCCCATTATCAGCAACCATCAGTCCTGTGTTCCAATGGCACGTTGTTTGCTAATCGAAGTTTATCATTTAAAAAGGCTCATTGATCATTAGAAAACCCTTTTGCAATTATAGAATAGAAAGAGGAGTGGGAGGCACCAGTGCACAACTGAGCAAGAGGACAAATAAATTAGTGTCAAGTTTGAGAAACAGACGCCTCACAGGTCCTCAACTGGCAGCTTCATTAAATAGTACCCGCAAAACACCAGTCTCAACGTCAACAGTGAAGAGGCGACTCCGGGATGCTGACCTTCTAGGCAGAGTTGCAAAAGCTAATTGATCAATAGAAAACCCTTTTGCAATTATGTTAGCACAGCTGAAAACTGTTGTGCTGATTAAAGAAGCAATAAAACTGGCCTTCTTGAGACTAGTTGAGTATCTGGAGCATCAGCAATTGTGGGTTCGATTACAGGCTCAAAATGGCCAGAAACAAAGAACTTTCTTCTGAAACTCGTCAGTCTATTCTTGTTCTGAGTAATGAAGGCTATTCCATGCGATAAATTGCCAAGAAACTGAAGATCTCTTACAACGCTGTGTACTACTCCCTTCACAGAACAGCGCAAACTGGCTCTAACCAGAATAGAAAGAGGAGTGGGAGGCCCCGGTGCACAACTGAGCAAGAGGAAAAATACATTAGTGTCAAGTTTGAGAAACAGACGCCTCACAGGTCCTCAATTGGCAGCTTCATTAAATAGTACCCGCAAAACCGGCCAATAAAAATACAAGAATAAGATGGGCAAAAGAACACAGACACTGGACTTTTTCTTTGCAACTCTGCCTAGAAGGTCAGCATCCCGGAGTCGCCTCTTCACTGTTGACGTTGAGACTGGTGTTTTGCGGGTACTATTTAATGAAGCTGCCAGTTGAGGACCTGTGAGGCGTCTGTTTCTCAAACTTGACACTAATGTATTTGTCCTCTTGCTCAGTTGTGCACTGGTGCCTCCCACTCCTCTTTCTATTCTATAATTGCAAAAGGGTTTTCTAATGATCAATTAGCCTTTTAAAATGATAAACTTGGATTAGCAAACACAACGTGCCATTGGAACACAGGACTAATGGTTGCTGATAATGGGCCTCTGTATGCCTATGTAGATATTCCATAAAAAATCAGCCGTTTCCGGCTACAATAGCCATTTACAACATTAACAATGTCTACACTATATTTTCTTTTCTGATCAATTTGATGTTATTTTAATGGACAAAAAAGTTGCTTTTATTTCAAAAACAAGGACATTTCTAAGTGACGCCAAACATTTGAACGGTAGTGTATATCTATTCAAATATCTTGCATATCTTAATTTCCATCATTATCAATTAATATGCGTAAACAGGTCGTCACAGGTCCTCAACTGGTAGACCCCAAACTTTTGAACGGTAGTATATATCTATACAGTGGGGAGAACAAGTATTTGATACACTGCCGATTTTGCAGGTTTTCCTACTTACAAAGCATGTAGAGGTCTGTAATTTTTATCATAGGTACACTTCAACTGTGAGAGACGGAATAAAAAAAATCCAGAAAATCACATTGTATGATTTTTAAGTAATTAATTTGCATTTTATTGCATGACATAAGTATTTGATACATCAGAAAAGCAGAACTTAATATTTGGTACAGAAACTTTTGTTTGCAATTACAGAGATCATACGTTTCCTGTAGGTCTTGACCAGGTTTGCACACAATGCAGCAGGGATTTTGGCCCACTCCTCCATACAGTCCTTCTCCAGATCCTTCAGGTTTCGGGGCTGTCGCTGGGCAATACGGACTTTCAGCTCCCTCCAAAGATTTTCTATTGGCTAGGCCACTCCAGGGCCTTGAGATGCTTCTTACGGAGCCACTCCTTAGTTGCCCTGGCTGTGTGTTTCGGGTCGTTGTCATGCTGGAAGACCCAGCCAAGACCCATCTTCAATGCTCTTACTGAGGGAAGGAGGTTGTTGGCCAAGATCTCACGATACATGGCCCCATCCGTCCTCCCCTCAATACGGTGCAGTCGTCCTGTCCCCTTTACAGAAAATAATCCCCAAAAAATGATGTTTCCACCTCCATGCTTCACGGTTGGGATGGTGTTCTTGGGGTTGTACTCATCCTTCTTCTTCCTCCAAACACGGCGAGTGGAGTTTAGACCAAAAAGCTCTATTTTTGTCTCATCAGACCACATTACCTTTTCTCATTCCTCCTCTGGATCATCCAGATGGTCATTGGCAAACTTCAGACGGGTCTGGACATGCGCTGGCTTGAGCAGGGGGACCTTGCGTGCGCTGCAGGATTTTAATCCATGACGGCGTACTGTGTTACTAATGGTTTTCTTTGAGACTGTGGTCCCAGCTCTCTTCAGGTCATTGACCAGGTCCTGCCATGTAGTTCTGGGCTGATCCCTCACCTTCCTCATGATCATTGATGCCCCACGAGGTGAGATCTTGCAGACCGAGGGTGATTGACCGTCATCTTGAACTTCTTCCATTTTCTAATAATTGCACCAACAGTTGTTGCCTTCTCACCAAGCTGCTTGCCTATTGTCCTGTAGCCCATCCCAGCCTTGTGCAGGTCTACAATTTTTATCCCTGATGTCCTTACACAGCTCTCTGGTCTTGGCCATTGTGGAGAGGTTGGAGTCTGTTTGATTGAGTGTGTGGACAGGTGTCTTTTATACAGGTAACAAGTTCAAACAGGTGCAGTTAATACAGGTAATGAGTGGAGAACAGGAGGGCTTCTTAAAGAAAAACTAACAGGTCTGTGAGAGACGGAATTCTTACTGGTTGGTAGGTGATCAAATACTTATGTCATGCAATAAAATGCAAATTAATTACTTAAAAATCATACAATGTGATTTTCTGTATTTTTGTTTTAGATTCCGTCTCTCACAGTTGAAGTGTACCTATGATAAAAATGTGTATGTAATTTGTAAGTATGTAAATGTGATATTTCCTTTTTCTTATTTTAAAAAAATCTAAAAACCTGTTTTTGTTTGTCATTGTGGGGTATTGTGTGTAGACTGATGGGGAGAAAAAAAAGAATTTAATCAATTTTCAAATAAGTCTTTAACGTAACAAAATGTGGAAAAAGTCAAGGGGTCTGAATACTTTCCGAATGCACTGTGCATACATTTAATTTTTTTTTAGTTTAGCTAAACAGGTAGCGCTCAAAACAGGTGGGGTCGCCACTGCCTAATTATTTGTACATATCTACCTCAATTACCTCGTACACCTGCACATCAACTCAGTACTGGTACCCCTTGTATATAGCCAAGTTATCCTTACTCATTGTGCATCTCTATTATTATTATTATTATTATTATTATTATCTTTTCTATTATTTCCCTTTTTTTCTCTGCATTGTTGGGAAGCATTTCACTGTTAGTTCACAACTTTTGTTTACGAAGCATGTGATGAATATAGAATATAATTTGATTTAGTATAGAGCAATGTTTACAATGCAAATATAAAGATGAATTCTTGATACAAGTGCTTTCTGCCCCCTGTCTGTGACGAGTACAGAGTATACGAAGAGGCAGGATGCAGACGCAGGAATTAACAAGGTCAAGGTTTACTTAAACGATGACAAAGAGAAATAACAAAGATGGAGTACACGACACGAAGCTAAACAATCACACAACATCATAAGGAACAGTCCATGGCTAAATAGGAGTGATGATGAGGTGCAGGTGCGCTGGAGGTGATTAGGGTGCGTTCGGTTTCCATTCTGGTGTTGCCGAGGTGGTGCGCTCAGACCGGTGGCTCAGCAGACCGGCGAATCAGAGCGCTGGAGGGGAGCAACTAGAGGAGATGTGACAGTGTCCCGCTTTTTTAATGCATTAGAGGTTTATTTGGTTGTTATAGTGACCATAGTTCAAGCACTATTGACAGTAAAGCTTTTGTAGTAGTGATATGATGTGGCACTTTGTTTGCATTCAAATCACACCGTTTCAGTTGGGTATTTTAAAGTTCACTCTTGTAAAAATGTGCTGTTATAGCTCATGTGTTATCGATTTACATTTATTTTCATATAAATGCAGTATTAAAGAGGTAAATCTGTATTATCAGAGGTGCATACAATTTGAGTTGTCATGTATTATTCAATATTACATATTGGTCCTTGGAGTTATTCCAAAGCACTTGCTATAGTCTCAAGGCCTGTAGCATTGTCACCTATGCCCTTCACCCAGACAGGTATATAAAGCAATATAATTACATTTGAAAATAAATGGATGATGTTGTAACACACTATTCTAAGTTCTGCACTTTCCATCGCTCTTCTATTGAATGTGTCATTCTTGCAGACTTTATTGAGTGTCCTTGTTATTGCCAAGGCCTCGTCTGCAGCCTTCTCTTTGAAAGGGTTTTTAGAGCATTAAGTGGCCTGTCTGTGGGAAAGGAGCTGTCCAGAGTTCTGACCACTCAAACAGCCCAGTCTCTGTGTGTCTGAAGAGAGAGCGACTCAGTTTGTTCTCAGCTCTGAGCCTGTCAGACACGAATGGGGGCTCAAGGAAATGGCGTTTCTCATTCAACAAAGTATTTAGGGGTGATGGTTCAATGGGACTTCTCGGTTAGTGAGTAATGTCTGCATGCTTATCATGCTGCACTGGTACAGGGTTAGTATGAACACCAATCAATATTACAATAATTGGCAATGCATTGGACGGGAGCTGTGCTATGTGTGTCAATGAATCTCAGCGCTTCATATTGACCCAATGTCGCTGCTCTGCTCAGCTCGACCAGGTTCAGTGGTGAATGTGATGGGGATTTGCTCTAACGAATTCACTGGTGATTGGTTTGTTCAACAGTATTTGTTCAGTTTGTAGTAGAGCTTTGGCAAATATTCTAATGTGCAGAGCACTGTAAACATGATCACACACACAATATGGGTGAGACACACAGCAGTGGATACAGAGGCAGACAGACAGAGTGACAGATTTAACACCTGCTTGTTAAAATTGGCAGCTGAGGTTTGTCTAAATCAGGGATGGGCAACTCCAGTCTTCAGGGGCCAGAGGAGTGGTGTCACACTTTTCTCCCCCATCCAAAGCAAACACTGCTGATTCAACTAATTGCATTCTAAACTGAAGATCATGATTAGTTGATTATTGGAGTCCGGTGTGTTAGCTGGGGCAAAAGTGTGACACCAATCAGGCCCCTGAGAAGTTGCCCATCCCTGGTCTAAATCAAATAGATTTCAAAACGATTGTTTGAAGCCTGCTTATCATGTGCTGACAACAACAATGAGAGATGGCACCAGCAGCACCAAATGCCATTGCCAGCAGTCAAATAATCACATTTTTGTCTGTGCTGGTTACTCATCTGTGGGATTTAAAGAACTGTATGGCTGAGAGCTCCATATAGAAGTTTAAGTACTTTTCTTCCTCTACCTCAGGAGTAGAGCTGATGGTGAGTTGAGAGAGAGGACTCCACTGTCCCTCTGTTGCCTATGTACTCTGAGGAGAAAGAGACTTAGGTGATCAACAGGGAATAGAAGAGAGGGAAATGGGAGGAAGAGAGAGTGAAAGGGAGGTAGCCATGTGGGATGGTATAGCGTTGAGAGGTAGCCAGCAGTGAATCTTCAGCCCCAGAGAGAGTCCAGATGGTTCTGTTGAAAACAACAATGACGATCTATAAGTCCAACGAACCACCATCTCCTCAATCAACAATTCAAGTTCCCACATAATTAGGAAATCAAGTTCCCACATAATTAGGAAAACTGCTGCAGTCACATACTTCAGATGTTTTCTTTCTACATCTCAGCTCAACTTACAGTAAGAACACTCAATCAAGCTAGTTGTCTTGACTTCTTTCTTTTGTCATTCTCGTTGGCACCAAAAGTTTAAAGTGTTGATAGGGGACAGAATGCGTTCGGACCATCATATAATTGGCATATACATTACTCTTACTGAATTTCCACGTTGCCGAGGATATTGGACATTTAATCAAAGCCTATTGGATGATAACTTGTTTTTAACTAGGACAGAGGAATTCATAACAGATTTCTTCCGACATAACATAGGTACAGCAAATCCCCTTATTGTATGGGACACCTTTAAATGTGCCATGCAATTCAGTACTCATCTCGAAAACAAAAGCAATTTAGGTCAAAAGAGTCCATACTAACAAAGGAAATAGAAGGTCTAACAGAACAGATAGATAGCAATAAAAACTGTAACATAGAGGCTCAGAATAAATTAGAGGAAAAACAAAAAGAAATGGAGAAACCTATTCAAGAAAGATCAAGTGTAATATATTATATAAAATAAAGCAAACTGGATTGAAAATGGGGAAAAATGCACCAAATTATTTTTCTTCAGCATAGGAATGCTACCAAAAATAATTTACTGAAACTGGTTACAAATGACGGCGTCACCCATGATTCACCAAATTATATTTTGAAGGAGGAAACAAAGTACTTTAAGAATATGTTCTCATTTCAGTCACCTCCATCTCCTCTAACTGAAGCTAATTGTAGAGATTTTTTTTATATTGATAATGTAAAATTAACAGCCATACAGAAAGACTCATGTGAAGGTGAAATTACAGAGGAGGAACTTGGTGGCATACCAGTCGAGGTATACCAAACCTTTTTTGATATACTCAGAGGACCGCTATTAGCATGTTTTAACCACTCCTACAGTGAGGGAAAAAAGTATTTGATCCCCTGCTGATTTTGTACGTTTGCCCACTGACAAAGAAATGATCAGTCTATAATTTTAATGGTAGGTTTATTTGAACAGTGAGAGACAGAATAACAACAACAAAATCCAGAAAAACGCATGTCAAAAATGTTATGAAATGATTTGCATTTTAATGAGGGAAATAAGTATTTGACCCCTCTGCAAAACATTACTTAGTACTTGGTGGCAAAACCCTTGTTGGCAATCACAGAGGTAAGATGTTTCTTGTAGTTGGCCACCAGGTTTGCACACATCTCAGGAGGGATTTTGTCCCACTCCTCTTTGCAGATCTTCTCCAAGTCATTAAGGTTTTGAGGCTGACGTTTGGAAACTCGAACCTTCAGCTCCCTCCACAGATTTTCTATGGGATTAAGGTCTGGAGACTGGCTAGGCCACTCCAGGACCTTAATGTGCTTCTTCTTGAGCCACTCCTTTGTTGCCTTGGCCGTGTGTTTTGGGTCATTGTCATGCTGGAATACCCATCCACGACCCATTTTCAATGCCCTGGCTGAGGGAAGGAGGTTCTCACCCAAGATTTGACGGTACATGGCCCCGTCCATCGTCCCTTTGATGCGGTGAAGTTGTCCTGTCCCCTTAGCAGAAAAACACCCCCAAAGCATAATGTTTCCACCTCCATGTTTGACGGTGGGGATGGTGTTCTTGGGGTCATAGGCAGCATTCCTCCTCCTCCAAACACGGCGAGTTGAGTTAATGCCAAAGAGCTCGATTTTGGTCTCATCTGACCACAACACTTTCACCCAGTTCTCCTCTGAATCATTCAGATGTTCATTGGCAAACTTCATACCGGCCTGTATATGTGCTTTCTTGAGCAGGGGGACCTTGTGGGCGCTGCAGGATTTCAGTCCTTCATGGCATAGTGTGTTACCAATTGTTTTCTTGGTGACTATGGTTCCAGCTGCCTTGAGATCATTGACAAGATCCTCCCGTGTAGTTCTGGGCTGATTCCTCACTGTTCTCATGATCATTGCAACTCCACGAGTTGAGATCTTGCATGGAGCCCCAGGCCGAGGGAGATTGACAGTTCTTTCGTGTTTCTTCCATTTGCGAATAATCGCACCAACTGTTGTGACCTTCTCACCAAGCTGCTTGGCGATGGTCTTGTAGCCCATTCCAGCCTTGTGTAGGTCTACAATCTTGTCCCTGACATCCTTGGAGAGCTCTTTGGTCTTGGCCATGGTGGAGAGTTTGGAATCTGATTGATTGATTGCTTCTGTGGACAGGTGTCTTTTATACAGGTTACAAACTGAGATTAGGAGCATTCCCTTTGAGTGTGCTCCTAATCTCAGCTCGTTACCTGTATAAAAGACACCTGGGAGCCAGAAATCTTTCTGATTGAGAGGGGGTCAAATACTTATTTCCCTCATTAAAATGCAAATTAATTTATAACATTTTTGACATGCGTTTTTCTGGATTTTTTTGTTGTTATTCTGTCTCTCACTGTTCAAATAAACCTACCATTAAAATTATAGACTGATCATGTCTTTGTCAGTGGGCAAACGTACAAAATCAGCAGGGGATCAAATACTTTTTCCCCTCACTGTGTAATATATATATATATATATATATATATATATATATATATATATATATATATATACAGTGGGGGGAAAAAGTATTTAGTCAGCCACCAATTGTGCAAGTTCTCCCACTTAAAAAGATGAGCGAGGCCTGTAATTTTCATTATAGGTACACGTCAACTATGAAGACAAAATGAGGAAAAAAATTCCAGAAAATCACATTGTAAGATTTTTTATGAATTTATTTGCAAATTATGGTGGAAAATAAGTATTTGGTCAATAACAAAAGTTTCTCAATACTTTGTTATATACCCTTTGTTGGCAATGACACAGGTCAAAGGTTTTCTGTAAGTCTTCACAAGGTTTTCACACACTGTTGCTGGTATTTTGGCCCATTCCTCCATGCAGATCTCCTCTAGAGCAGTGATGTTTTGGGGCTGTCGCTGGGCAACACGGACTTTCAACTCCCTCCAAAGATTTTCTATGGGGTTGAGATCTGGAGACTGGCTAGGCCACTCCAGGACCTTGAAATGCTTCTTACGAAGCCACTCCTTCGTTGCCCGGGCGGTGTGTTTGGGATCATTGTCATGCTGAAAGACCCAGCCACATTTCATCTTCAATGCCCTTGCTGATGGAAGGAGGTTTTCACTCAAAATCTCACGATACATGGCCCCATTCATTCTTTCCTTTACACGGATCAGTCGTCCTGGTCCCTTTGCAGAAAAACAGCCCCAAAGCATGATGTTTCCACCCCCATGCTTCACAGTAGGTATGGTGTTCTTTGGATGCAACTCAGCATTCTTTGTCCTCCAAACACGAAGAGTTGAGTTTTTACCAAAAAGTTATATTTTGGTTTCATCTGACCATATGACATTCTCCCAATCCTCTTCTGGATCATCCAAATCTAGCAAACTTCAGACGGGCCTGGACATGTACTGGCTTAAGTAAGGGGACATGTCTGGCACTGCAGGATTTGAGTCCCTGGCGGCGTAGTGTGTTACTGATGGTAGGCTTTGTTACTTTGGTCCCAGCTCTCTGCAGGTCATTCACTAGGTCCCCCTGTGTGGTTCTGGGATTTTTGCTCACCGTTCTTGTGATCATTTTGACCCCACGGGGTGAGATCTTGCGTGGAGCCCCAGTATCGAGGGAGATTATCAGTGGTCTTGTATGTCTTCCATTTCCTAATAATTGCTCCCACAGTTGATTTCTTCAAACCAAGCTGCTTACCTATTGCAGATTCAGTTTTCCCAGCCTGGTGCAGGTCTACAATTTTGTTTCTGGTGTCCTTTGACAGCTCTTTGGTCTTGGCCATAGTGGAATTTGGAGTGTGACTGTTTGAGGTTGTGGACAGGTGTCTTTTATACTGATAACAAGTTCAAACAGGTACCATTAATACAGGTAACGAGTGGAGGACAGAGGAGCCTCTTAAAGAAGAAGTTACAGGTCTGTGAGAAATCTTGCTTGTTTGTAGGTGACCAAATACTTATTTTCCACCATAATTTGCAAATAAATTCATTAAAAATCCTACAATGTGATTTTCTGGATTTTTTTTTCTTAATTTGTCTGTCATAGTTGACGTGTACCTATGATGAAAATTACAGGCCTCTCTCATCTTTTTAAGTGGGAGAACTTGCACAATTGGTGGCTGACTAAATACTTTTTTCCCCCACTGTATGTACGCTTCAACTGTGAGAGACGGAATCTAAAACAAAAATCCAGAAAATCACATTGTATGATTTTTAAGTAATTCATTTGCATTTTATTGCATGACATAAGTATTTGATCACCTACCAACCAGTAAGAATTCTGGCTCTCACAGACCTGTTAGTTTTTCTTTAAGAAGCCCTCCTGTTCTCCACTCATTACCTGTATTAACTGCACCTGTTTGAACTCGTTACCTGTATAAAAGACACCTGTCCACACACTCAATCAAACAGACTCCAACCTCTCCACAATGGCCAAGACCAGAGAGCTGTGTAAGGACATCAGGGATAAAATTGTAGACCTGCACAAGGCTGGGATGGGCTACAGGACAATAGGCAAGCAGCTTGGTGAGAAGGCAACAACTGTTGGTGCAATTATTAGAAAATGGAAGAAGTTCAAGATGACGGTCAATCACCCTCGGTCTGGGGCTCCATGCATGATCTCACTTTGTGGGGCATCAATGATAATGAGGAAGGTGAAGGATCAGCCCAGAACTACACGGCAGGACCTGGTTAATGACCTGAAGAAAGCTGGGACCACAGTCTCAAAGAAAACCATTAGTAACACATTACGCCGTCATGGATTAAAATCCTGCAACGCACGCAAGGTCCCCCTGCTCAAGCCAGCTTATGTCCAGGCCCATCTGAAGTTTGCCAATGACCATCTGGATGATCCAGAGGAGGAATGGGAGAAGGTCATGTGATCTGATGAGACAAAAATAGAGCTTTTTGGTCTAAACTCCACTCGCCGTGTTTGGAGGAAGAAAAAGGATGAGTACAACCCCAAGCACACCATCCCAATCGTGAAGCATGGAGGTGGAAATATCATTCTTTTGGGATGCTTTTCTGCAAAGGGGACAGGACGACTGCACCGTATTGAGGGGAGGATGGATGGGGCCATGTATCGCAAGATCTTGGCCAACAACCTCCTTCCCTCAGTAAGAGCATTGAAGATGGGTCATGGATGGGTCTTCCAGCATGACAACGACCCGAAACACACAGCCAGGGCAACTAAGGAGTGGATCCGTAAGAAGCATCTCAAGGTCCTGGAGTGACCTAGCCAGTCTCCAGACCTGAACCCAATAGAACATCTTTGGAGGGAGCTGAAAGTCCGTATTGCCCAGCGACAGCCCCAAAACCTGAAGGACCTGGAGAAGGTCTGTATGGAGGAGTGGGCCAAAATCCCTGCTGCAGTGTGTGCAAACGTGGTCAAGACCTACAGGAAACATATGATCTCTGTAACTGAAAACAAAGGTTTCTGTACCAAATATTAAGTTCTGCTTTTCTGATGTATCAAATACTTATGTCATGCAATAAAATGCAAATTAATTACTTAAAAATAATACAATGTGATTTTTTGGATTTTTGTTTTAGACTCTGTCTCTCACAGTTGAAGTGTACCTATGATAAAAATTACAGACCTCTACATGCTTTGTAAGTAGGAAAACCTGCAAAATCGGCAGTGTATCAAATACTTGTTCTCCCCACTGTATATATATGTATGTGTATATATGTATGTACACTGCTCAAAAAAATAAAGGGAACACTAAAATAACACATCCTAGATCTGAATGAATGAAATAATGTTATTAAATACTTTTTTCTTTACATAGTTGAATGTGCTGACAACAAAATCACACAAAAATGATCAATGGAAATCAAATTTATCAACCCATGGAGGTCTGGATTTGGAGTTACCCTCAAAATTAAAGTGGAAAACCACACTACAGGCTTGATCCAACTTTGATGTAATGTCCTTAAAACAAGTCAAAATGAGGCTCAGTAGTGTGTGTGGCCTTCACGTGCCTGTATGACCTCCCTACAACACCTGGGCATACACCTGATGAGGTGGCGGATGGTCTCCTGAGGGATCTTCTGGACAGTCTGTGGTGCAACGTGGCGTTGGTGGATGGAGCGAGACATGATGTCCCAGATGTGCTCAATTGGATTCAGGTCTGGGGAACGGGCAGGCCAGTCCATAGCATCAATGCCTTCCTCTTGCAGGAACTGCTGACACACTCCAGCCACATGAGGTCTAGCATTGTCTTGCATTAGGAGGAACCCAGGGCCAACCGCACCAGCATATGGTCTCACAAGGGGTCTGAGAATCTCATCTCGGTACCTAATGGCAGTCAGGCTACCTCTGGCGAGCACATAGAGGGCTGTGCGGCCCCCCAAAGAAATGCCACCCCACACCATGACTGACCCACCGCCAAACCGGTCATGCTGGAGGATGTTGCAGGCAGCAGAATGTTCTCCACGGCGTCTCCAGACTCTGTCACGTCTGTCACGTGCTCAGTGTGAACCTGCTTTCATCTGTGAAGAGCACAGGGCGCCAGTGGCGAATTTGCCAATCTTGGTGTTCTCTGGCAACTGCCAAACGTCCTGCACGGTGTTGGGCTGTAAGCACAACCCCCACCTGTGGACGTCGGGCCCTCATACCACCCTCATGGAGTCTGTTTCTGACCGTTTGAGCAGACACATGCACATTTGTGGCCTGCTGGAGGTAATTTTGCAGGGCTCTGGCAGTGCTCCTCCTGCTCCTCCTTGCACAAAGGCGGAGGTAGCAGTCCTGCTGCTGGGTTGTTGCCCTCCTACGGCCTCCTCCACGTCTCCTGATGTACTGGCCTGTCTCCTGGTAGCGCCTCCATGCTCTGGACACTACGCTGACAGACACAGCAAACCTTCTTGCCACAGCTCGCATTGGATGAGCTGCACTACCTGAGCCACTTGTGTGGGTTGTAGACTCCGTCTCATGCTACCACTAGAGTGAAAGCACCGCCAGCATTCAAAAGTGACCAAAACATCAGCCAGGAAGCATAGGAACTGAGAAGTGGTCTGTGGTCACCACCTGCAAAACCAGTCCCTTATTGGGGGTGTCTTGCTAATTGCCTATAATTTCCACCTGTTGTCTATTCCATTTGCACAACAGCATGTGAAATGTATTGTCAATCAGTGTTGCTTCCTAAGTGGAAGTGTGATTGACTTGGAGTTACATTGTGTTGTTTAAGTGTTCCCTTAATTTTTTTGAGCAGTGTATATATATATGTATATTTGCAAGAAGAAGAAAAAAACATATAGGGGATTGGAAGTGACGCAGACAATTACATTGATGGAAGTTACAATCTATCTGCAATCTTAAAGCTGATCTACCCCCTATTTAAAAAAAAATAAAAAATTAAAGGACCTCAAACAATTTCCGGCTATTCATAATTAGTGAAAATGCCCAAGCTAGGCAAGGTACTTATGCCTTTAAACTCGTTTTACTTTCCCCCTACTCCATATGAGGAGAATGGGTAGGCGAAGACTGTGCACATACATTTAGCTAGATAGATATAGCCTGTAACTTTATTGGCTCAGAGGGCTGTGTTCCAGAGAACAGCCATGTGCGGAGCGTATTCCCTTAATTGTAGAGTGGCATTTATTACGTTGTCTGTGTATAGTACTGTATACTCCTGTGGAATTGCATGGCCGATCTTAAAGGACCCCTCCCAGAGGACGTTGCCGCCACTATTTTGACGTAATTTCCTATCCTAGAGAGGAAATGCACGTTTAGGTTCCACGTCTGAAGAATGGCAAAGGCTACTTATACATATTCATGAATTGTGTGTGGGAATTTCCACGTGGAGTTGATGAACATCAACAAATAGGGCACTGACAGCTGTCAGTGTAGCTAGCCATCTTGCTAACCTTATCTAGCCAGCTAATGTTATCTGACTTCGGTCGCCAGCTGGACTGTGTTTCCTCCGACAAGTTGGTGCGGCTGGCTTCCGGGTTAAGTGACCAGTGTGTCAAGAAGCAGTGCGGCTTGGCAGGGTCGTGTTTCGGAGGAAGATCATGATTAGTTGATTATTGGCCTCTCCCGAGTCCGGTAGGGGAGTTGCAGCGATGGGACAAGACTGTAACTACCAATTGGATATCACGAAATTGGGGAGAAAAGGGGTAAAAATACAAATAATAATAAGTGAAAATTGACAAACTATCCAATGGATTATGATAATTTTCTGGATTTAAAAAGTGGAGGTGCAAAAACATAAATTTGCACCCCGTATTTTAATTTGCTCCATGGCTCAAGGCGGCCAAGTGGACACAAGGCTGTTTGGCTCATCTCAGTCACGAAGAGGAATAACTTTGCAGCTGTTTCTGATTAATAAACATTGCCATGCTGGTGGGTGGTATCATTCAAATAAAACCCAGCCCTGAAACGAAATGTAGGGTGATGTCATATCATAGGAAAATACACCGCATTCACATGGTTTTGCACAAAGTGGGCAGTTCAGATTTGTCACTTCAAGCCCAAATATATCATACTTTGACTAAAACAAAGACTTATTGACCTAAATTCGTTGTGCAACATCATGGGAAAGCTCTGGCCTTAGTCTTTCAGCTCGAAAAAGTGGATTTCTACTGGTGTGGGCGTTCAGTGGCTTGCGAAAGTATTCACCCCCCTTGGCATTTTTCCTATTTTGTTGCCTGACAACCTGGAATTAAAATAGATTTTTGGGGGGTTTGTATCATTTGATTTACACAACATGCCTACCACTTTGAAGATGCAAAATCATTTTTTTTTGTGAAACAAACAAGAAATAAGATACAAGAACAGAACTTGAGCGTGCATAACTATTCACCCCCCCAAAGTCAATACTTTTTAGAGCCACCTTTTGCAGAAATTACAGCTGCAAGGCTCTTGGGGTATGTCTCTAGTAAGCTTGGCACATCTAGCCACTGGGATTTTTGCCCATTCTTCAAGGCAAAACTGCTCCAGCTCCTTAAAATTGGATGGGTTCCGCTAGTGTACAGCAATCTTTAAGTCATACCACAGATTCCCAATTGGATTGAGGTCTGGGCTTTGACTAGGCCATTCCAAGACATTTAAATGTTACCCCTTTAAACCACTCGAGTGTTGCTTTAGCAGTATGCTTAGGGTCATTGTCCTGCTGGAAGGTGAACCTCCGTCCCAGTCTCAAATCTCTGGAAGACTGAAACAGGTTTCCCTCAAGAATTTCCCTGTATTTAGCACCATCCATCATTCCTTCAATTCTGACCAGTTTCCCAGTCCCTGCCGATGAAAAACATCCCCACAGCATGATGCTGCCACCACCATGCTTCACTGTGGGGATGGTGTTCTCAGGGTGATGAGAGGTGTTGGGTTTGCGCCAGACATAGAGTTTTCCTTGATGGCCAAAAAGCTCAAAGAGTACCTTCTTCCATATGTTTGGAGAGTCTCCCACATGCCTTTTGGCAAACACCAAATGTGTTTGCTTATTTTTTTGTTTAAGCAATGGCTTTTTTCTGGCCACTCTTCCGTAAAGCCCAGCTCTGTGGAGTGTACGGCTTAAAGTGGTCCTATGGACAGATACTCCAATCTCCGCTGTGGAGCTTTGCAGCTCATTCAGGGTTATCTTTGGTCTCTTTGTTGCCTCTCTGATTAATGCCCTCCTTGCCTGGTCCGTGGGTTTTGGTGGGCGGCCCTCTCTTAGCAGGTTTGTTGTGGTGCCATATTCTTTAAACATTTTAATAATGGATTTAGTGGTGCTCCGTGGGATGTTCAAAGTTTCTGATATTTTTTTATAACCCAACCCTGATCTGTACTTCTCCACAACTTTGTCCCTGACCTGTTTGGAGAGCTCCTTGGTCTTCATGGTGCCGCTTGCTTAGTGGTGTTGCAGACTCTGGGGCCTTTCAGAACAGGTGTATATATATATATACTGAGATCATGTGACAGATCATGTGACACTTAAATTGCACACAGGTGGACTTTATTTAACTAATTATGTGACTTCTGAAGGTTATTGGTTGCACCAGATCTTATATAGGGGCTTCATAGCAAAGGGGGTGAATACATATGCACGCACCAATGTTTCCGTTATTTATTTTTTAGAATTTTTTCATTTCACTTCACCAATTTGGACTATTTTATGTATGTCCATTACATGAAATCCAAACATAAATCCATTTAAATTACAGATTGTAATGCAACAAAATAGGAAAAATGCCAAGGGGGATGAATACTTTTGCAAGGCACTGTAAAGAGTGTGGCTGCAAATGGACAATGTTCTGTGTAGGGCCAGAGACCCATTAAGCTAATCACTATGATGCAGGATGGCTGTGTATACTGGTCTCTCAGGTACTAACTTAGTACTTAAACTAACTTAAATTATACCTCCAAATTAATTGTAATTCCATATAAGATTGATCCCCTCGCTCAAGATGTGAGCACTATGGAATGAACACATCCTCCTCACATCCAGTTCTTATAAAGCAGTTTTTGTTACCTCTGCAAGGTTGAAATGAGTTAGACCAGCTTTGTCTTGAGTTCTCTGAAGTATCTAAAAAATGTGGAGCTCTATTTCAGCAGAGCTTATGGCTACCCAGTGCCAGGTCTCTATTATTATGAGCATGGGGAAAACACAAAAGTTTTTTGTAATAACCCTTTGCTTCTCCACAGTGGCACACTGGAGAACATTTTCTCTCTCCAATGGAATGTGAATGTAATTGCATTGTATTATTTGCAACAAACTGTACAGCAATATTGTCAGGGATTTCTAGTTTATTGCTTGAATTCTTTACTACGTCTGGTATTGTTGGCATGTAGACCATGAGAATGACTTGAGCACATCACAGTTTTTTATTATGACTGCTGGTATTGTACTGCATCTTTTCAATTGGCTCTTTCCTATTCACACAGTGGAGTGCTCAGCGCTGTAGGTTCTCGGTAATATTACTTCTATAACTCATACTTAATCACTGACTGAATGAAGGAACCAAGCTAGTTTGTCATTTATATTGTCATATCGTCCTTGATAAATCGATAATTGTTTCAATTAGATTGTTGTCTAAATTAATTCACAATGAATTTATTAATATACTAATCAGTAGCCTCTTTGTTTTTCAGATCTGAATGTGACAGCTCCAGAATGGTCAGGTATGTACACTGTTACACATGATGTAAAGCAGGTATTCAGGTAACACTTTATTAACTCTGTCTGTCTCTCTCTCCACCCATCTCTCTGAGTAGGTTCTGGTTCTAGATAACATATGATACCCTATCATCTCTAGTCTATAGGTGGCCAACCCTGTAATAAAACATGCTAGCAGAGACATTAGTGATTATCCTGTCTTCTGATGATAGTTGCTGCTAGGCACTGATGAGGTTCCTCAGTGTCCACTAGTGGCCATTATGATGGGGCAAATTATGGGTTTGAGTGCTACCCAAGGTCACTCACTGTTGCATTGCCATTTCCTCATACAGTCTATCTGGCAGAAGATTTATATGGGAGTGTCTTAGGAGACTGAGTGAAGCCATGGAGTGGTTTAAAGCTAGAATAAGTATACATCATTGACGTGATGTGACTAGGGCTGGAAAACCTGACTGGCATGTCAAGTGGAAGTGCTTTGCTCCCCAGTCCCTAGTAGGGATGGGAATTGCCAAGGACCTCACGATACGATATAATCAAGATACTTTGGTGCCGATTCGATATATATTGCGATTGTCACGGTGCTATGTGTATTGTAATTCGATACTGTGATTTTATTGTGATTCGATGTTCCAAACATATTGCTCACCATATGTCTTCTGTAGAGGGACAAGAGAGAGCCATGAGAGAACAAGTTTTGATCAGTCATGGAAATAAAAGTGCTGAAAACAAATTGTCTCCCTAGTTAAAGGTGCTACACATATAATTTTTTTGAATATTTTTCCATTGTAAATTCAGAAAATGTCCATAATAGTGGAATGATAGTGTTTCACTGTATTATTTAGGCCTACCGCCAGTGTTGTGATTGGCTGTGATATTTGCCTATTGATTTCTCCCACCGGAGCAGCATCTGTTGTCAAAATGTGAAAGCTGTTATTTTATTCTTTTACTATTATTTTTTTTATTTAGCAAATATTTGTCTTACTTTTTAGCTCTGTATTGTTGGGAATGGGCTCGTAATTAAGCATTTCACGAATAGTCTACACCTGTTGTATTCGGCGCATGTGACCAATTTGATTTTATTTTACTTGTGGCTGTGTTATCTAGTGGAAATCTGTTCAAGTGGCCAATATAGAAGTTGCTCTGTCATTTCCTTGTTGCTAAAATTCTACACTGTTCGCTCAATTTCAGTTTAGGTGAGTACACACGCACTGAATAGTGTAGGGAATCATTCTACCGTCTAAATCGCAGTGAAATATATTTTCAGTAACAAAGAAATATCGTTTTTCCAGTTGTTTGAAGCTGGTGCACCAAAACCGAAAGTAAAAGGCTCAAGCGTAAGTCTCCGCCATGTTACGGGGAAATGGTATGCGGAGGAGGGGAGATTTAGTTTTGAATGTAGCCTGGTGCTGTTGCAATTCACCTAGCTTCCACATAGGGGAGACATTCTGAGAAATTCTAGGAGTAGCACCTTTAAAAAGAAAATGGAGAACAAGCTATGAAGGAAAGATACTGGAGTTTTGGTGCAGGTACAGCCAACTAGCGCAAAAATAACATTACGATATTGTCAAAAGAATATGACACGATATATCCAAAATATATATATATCCTGATATGTATCTGTATCGAGAGGATTCACTCTCTCTAAAATCTGTCCAAAATAAGCCCAATGCATTTCTGCAGGCTTGTTTTGGCCTGCCTTCCCGCCTTTGGGACAACAACTCCCATGGTTAGGGCGGAGACATCTCGTCATTATATAGATAGATAGATAGATAGATAGATAGATAGATATATATATAACACACAAATATAAACTAAGTAATTGGTCAAATATAAACTAAGTAATCTACACAACTATTATTTATTATTTCCTTATTTTCTATTGATCAATGTGGACCTGACAGAGAGAATGGAATATTTTCAATGTTTTGGTAATTGAATGTTCACTATTTTTGGCTAGGGAATTTCCACTTAAAAAGCTCTAAAATTGTTGTAATGTCATTATTTCATAAAAGGAAAATAATCGAAAACGAAAACTGTGATAATTTTTTTAAATAATCGAACCGAAACTGAACCGAACCGACCTCAAAAAGCACTTATCACTCAGCACTAGTAATCAGCACATATGCTCCTGTTAATCAGATGGTGAATTACACACTTCCTCCTGCCTCTCAAGTTTTGTGTGTGTCTGGACTTTCTGAGAATAGAGAGAACCCTAGAGCTGGGTCTGTTTAGTTGATATACAGTAGATTCAGGCCATCTCTGTTCTTTCCTCCCCTGATCTTTGTTGTCCTCCAGCCTCTTGTGTTCTGTACTGGCTGTCCTCTCTTACTGAGTCGACGGGGAGGAGAGGGTCTGAGCCCCAGAGGTTTCTGCCTGTCATTGTCTTTTCCTGTGTGTGCGCACGCGCGTGTGTGTGTGTGTGTGTGTGTGTGTGTGTGGCTCACCCACTGAGCAGCATCACTAGCAAAGCCAAGGTACTAACATTGCAGCGTTTCTGCCAGGGACTCAAACTGTGAAACACAATAGACTGGGGCCTCTATTCAATCAGTTATCAGGCTTTCTCAGAAGTGGAACTGGCCCATAACGCATCCTGCTAATTAAGCCTTTATCCTCTTACATGAGTAGTGTCAATCACCATAACTACAGTAGCAGCCTCTAGTTCCTCTACATTTCTAGTCTTCCAATAACAGTTAGTACGCATCAACTGCTGCAACTGCTAATAAACTCCCCAGACAGACATTCATACAGTGCCTTCAGAAAGTATTCACACCCCTTGACTTATTCCACATTTTGTTGTGTTACAGCCTGAATTCAAAATAGATTACATTGTTTTCTTTCTCACCAATCTACACACAATACACACAAGACAAAGTGAAAATGTTTGTAGACATTTTTGCAAATTTATTGAAAATGAAATGCACACATATCTCATTTAGATAAGTATTCAAACCCCTGAGTCAATACTTTGTATAAGCACCTTTGGCAGCGATTACAGCTGTGAGTCTTTCTGGGTAAGTCTCTAAGAGCATTCCACACCTGGTTGTGCAACATTTGTCCATTATTCTTTTCAGAATTCTTCAAGCTCTGTCAAATTGGTTGTTGATCATTGCTAGAAAACTACTTTCAAGTCTTGCCATGTTTTATTGTCAAATACATAGGTTCAGTGAAATGTGTAGTTTTACAGGGTCAGCCATAGTAATACAGCGCCCCTGGAGCAAATAAGGGTTAAGTGCCTTACTTAAGGGCACGTCGACACACCTTGTCGGTTCGGGTATTCGAACTAGTGATCTTTCGACCCAACGCTCTAACCTACTGGCCCAACGCTCTAACCGCTAGGCTACCTGTACTGTACTGTAGGGAGGATGGGCATTTTGAAATAATTTCACTATTCGAATAATATCATGCCATTTTTCCCCCCAGATATTCGTATAGTCTAAATACATGTATAAAATAATAATATGTAAGTTTACATTTGGGAACTGGCTGCTTGACTTGGGTGCCGCTTGCTTGCAGCAGTACGATGGGCCGGGCCCGGTGAGTTTTACACGGGAGGGAGAGAGCTGTAGTAGCCATACAGACTCGCGTTAGTTAGACAAACTTCCATAGGTCATCTATCATCCCATCTGGAAATGCCTGTCTCGACTGCATCAAATTGATGTAAAGAAGCTAGCGAAGATAGCCAGCTATGTTAGCCAGCTAGCTAGCTACCTAGTCTACAATTAATTGAGGCTATTTTCCTGCGCTTCCCGTCCTTGTCTACAACAACTCCATTCAGATTAAACAACAGCCTACCTGATGGTTGCTCATAGTTGTAGCCTACTCCTTCTCATTTAACTAACTTTAATTCCGTAATTCGAATTCCATTTTGCATTGATTATCTCCCACGTTGCTTACTACACATGGAGCCACTGACTGTAGACAGTGCCACTTTGACTGGCCGACAATAACAACAAACGTGTGAAACCCGTGTAGGCTACTACAGTATGTATTTTTATGGGGCGCATGTCATAAACACTACATTCAAAAGATTGTTGTTTTATTGAATTAAGAATTTCAAATGTCATGGTATATCCTTGTGTAGCAATGTCACATAGATAATTGTATTTAATTTAGACAAAGCCTTTTCATTGTTAAAATAGAGCTGTGATTTTTTTTTTTTTATGAATACTCTCGCAAGTATTTGAATACTAACGTCCGTTCGGATTTTCTAATATTCAAATGACCATGCCCATCCCTACTGTACTGTACTGTGCTGTCCCAAACTTGTGAAACAGGGCGGCCTGACCAAATTTCAACTACTTTTCAACATCCATGGACGTCCGGTGTCGGTCGGGGCTCAGTGGGTGAGGATGCTGCTTACAGAAAATGGAAAGAGGGTAGGTGTCCGTAAGAGCCGGGAGACGTCACATTAACTGGAGAGAGAGCGGCAGAGAGAGTGAGAGGGAGGGGTTGTCCAGACTATTTTCAGTCTTGCTTTGACACCCAGACCACAGAAAGAGAAATAAAACTGTTATGAGGTGAACATAATAGCATGCCAGTGGAAGGGAGGACAGTGACCCAACTGTGGTTTGTGACTACTATGATTTCCCATTGTAGCCAATTCAATTGCAGTATTTCCATTACTGATTTTTGGGTAATTCCGTTACCGATTTGGTAACAGAATTACGATTTTTAATCACATAATAATTTATAAACAAACAATCAGTAAAAACACAAACTAATTGGTAGGTCTACCTTTACTTGTTACTTCTATGAACTTTCATTTTCCTCCCTCCCTCATGAGAGAGAGAATATATATATATATATTTTTTTTTTAAAGATATGTGGATTTTTGGTAACGGAATTAGGCAATATTTCTTAAACTTACAGAAGGCAAATCATTTTTCCAAAATTAAATATCTGTTGATATTTGTTGGCAGGGGCCTTTACTTCAACATTATTGTGTTTTGATGTGTTTGTGTTGACCTTTTTAAGACTTTTTCTGGTAGATGTTGTCTAAGACCCCTTTTCCATCTGTTTGACCAGAAATCAAGGCCTTTGCATATACCTATGGAAAAAAACTATTTGCTTTCATTTGACACACAATTTAAACAGAATATATTTCTCCGAGCAGTTGTATTAGTATAAAATAATATAATTTCCCAATTTTTGGGAGCATACAATGTGTACAATTATATACAGTATTTTTTGCTAATCTTTATCAAGGGAGCCAATAATGATGGACCTGACATTATGTCTATAGTCTTTCTACATTAATATGGAATATAATACCAGGGTCAGGCTGAGTGAAATTGCTTCAACAAGCACCACTGCATTCAGCACTAATACAGTCCCCAGACTACCAGCCACAGGCCAACAGTCCCCAGACTACCAGCCACAGGCCTACAGTCCCCAGTCTACCAGCCACAGGCCTACAGTCCCCAGTCTACCAGCCACAGGCCTACAGTCCCCAGTCTACCAGCCACAGGCCTACAGTCCCCAGTCTACCAGCCACAGGCCTACAGTCCCCAGTCTACCAGCCACAGGCCAACAGTCCCCAGACTACCAGCCACAGGCCTACAGTCCCCAGTCTACCAGCCACAGGCCTACAGTCCCCAGTCTACCAGCCACAGGCCTACAGTCCCCAGTCTACCAGCCACAGGCCTACAGTCCCCAGTCTACCAGCCACAGGCCTACAGTCCCCAGTCTACCAGCCACAGGCCTACAGTCCCCAGTCTACCAGCCACAGGCCTACAGTCACCAGTCTACCAGCCACAGGCCTACCACCTCACAGTCCCCAGTCTACCAGCCACAGGCCTACAGTCCCCAGTCTACCAGCCACAGGCCTACAGTCACCAGTCTACCAGCCACAGGCCTACCACCTCACAGTCCCCAGTCTACCAGCCATAGGCCTACAGCCTCACAGTCTTTCCCTTTTCATATACAATACTAAAGCTCAAAATCAGCCTGGCTGTTCAAATTCAAAACCACAACACAGCCGCTGATGTATCACTCTCCTGAGACACTCACTAGGCTCATAGTCATATTGCTTACATGTCTCTCCCATGTTAATGCGCAGCTCCAACATGACCTCAACTGAGCCTGGCTGTTTAACATTTAGTGTGTTCCATATGTAGTTAGCTAGCTCTCGCTATGATTAATAATGGAAAATCCATTGAAGTTAGCACAGGATGCTATAAATAAGCTGTGCTCCCTGAG